>NW_008795405.1:14174406-14206808 GCF_000699145.1 Aptenodytes forsteri
CAACACTGTTTTCAGCACAAATCCAAAACATAGCCCCATACTAGCTACTGTGAAGAAAATTAACTCTATCCCAGCCAAAACCAGCACAGTGCAGTAAAGATGAAGCTACTAATGTCCTTCAAATGAAATGACAACAGCTGTAAAAGAGAAGGCATTGTCTGGGGTTCTGAAGAGACATGTTACTTATCACTTTCTGCGTTACCTGTTAGTGCTGTGCTGACTTACTGCTTTTTTTTCTCTTTAAAGTGGATTTCACATTTTTCTCTAGCAGCTCCTTTGGCTTCTGCATGCCTTTGTTTTGTTGTTTATTTTGTTTTTATCTGCAGGAACAATGCATGCAGTTTTTCCCATAGTGTTTTCATACACTGTAACCCAAAATCTAACACTTCCAATTCTTATTGTTTACAACAGAAAATTCCAATATTTTGAGTTAACTTTTCTGTTGATACCAACCTCTGCCCAGCACAGGAACAATCACATAGCATGTCTATATGTTGTATTGTGGGTAGACACGAACACTGCCAGTGTGCTAAGCCAACCACACTCCACTCAACCACAGTTAGCAAAGCATTAAACCTACATAATAAGCCCAGCTGATAATGAACCCAAGTATGCTGACAGCAAGAAGGTAGACGACTATCCCACTGCTTACAATGTCCCATTTTTTGCAGCTCAGCAGGGTTATGTCCTCCTACATGTCAAATGAGCGTGCAGCTCACACACCATATCAAGGCACCCATCTCTGAGAGGAAGCCAAACCAATGGATTCATTTCGTGTATCTACAGCCACTAAATATTTGCAGTGAGCTAAAACACACATTCAGATTACAGCTTTCCTCTGCTAAGACTCATGTTTAAATAATTTTCAACTTCCTTTTTAATTATGTGCCTTAGAGCCTGCTTTCCAGATTGAATCTTTACACTAGGCAGACTGGATCTATGCTAGGACAGCATGTCTCGTTTCAGCAGGTATCTGGTTGGAGATGTCGCCCAGAAAGCCAACTGCCTTCTGCAGGGGAGGATGAACCACAAGACAACAAAACTGGGTGGCTGAGGACCCCAGTACAGGCAAACACAGTGAGCAGATTTGGATATGTATGGCATGCCTGCCCAGCAGGGCATTGCCATGGGTGAGCAGACCCTCTGATTCTCAGCCCCAGGCATCAAGGACAACTTGCAACGGGAGGGTAACTAGAGCCAGGCTCAGCCTTCTGAGGCCAGCATTTGCCCTGTCTCAACTCAAATTCAGAAAGACAAGCAAGGAAGCTGCTGCAGATGTCCTGAATTGTTGGCCTGTCCTTTTAGAACAATGTAAATCATGTGAGAGAGATCAGCTGAGGAAGTGAAGGAGACAGGCGGCTCCTGTGCTAACCAATAACCCTGTCAGGCCTTCCCGTTACACGTCTCCCCAAACCCCACCAACTGAGGCAACACTCAGAGGACAAACAAATCCATTAATTGCTTTCCGCTGAATATGTCACAAACATCTCTTGCCCAGTGAACCACTCTCTTCTGTACACCCTGAAAAATCACTAAGCCAGATTATCAGAACTTGTAAAAAGCATCACATTCAACAATCTCTGCAATACTACAATGGCTGAAAATTGGATCTGATATGTCTGATGGCTATGGGCAGCAAATTCCAAAAACCCTTTATCATTTCAGTTCTCCCTGTGTGATTTATGTGAGACTGTATTAAATGATGGCTGTTGGTTGTCTGAAGTTTAATTTCCAGAAGGATTGTCTTCAAAGCTCTGCTTCCAAAAAGCAACTAAGAAATTTGTTTTCCCCACTGAAAACAGCTCCTGATTTTGGGAAGTATTGGAATTGGTTATTATTAATCCTTCTGTGTGAAAATTATCTCCCACAGGCAAGTAGTCACAGCAGGTACCAACAATATGCACCTACAGACTTCCAGTCACTCAATGTGGGAGCAGAACTGATGAATTTCTTCCTTCGGTCACAATTATTTTTTTCTCTCTGCCTATCTGTAGCTTTCTCTGTAAGGAAAGTGATATTTGCTGTCATAGCTTCAGCCTCACTATGTAAGTTAAAAACATGCCCTGTCTCCATTACATGATTACAGGCAGACTTTCAACTCTGATAGTCTATGAGCTAAAGTCAAGGAATGTGCGCCAGCTGTTACAAAACAGTTTTCCTGGAAAATAGCCACCGGACCAGCAGTCAAACTAGGACATTCTACATACAAGGAAGAATAAAATAAAAAAAAGCACAGCAGTACAACACATGATTTCAATAAAGTCAGGAATGCCATGAAATGTCCAGAAGAAAACATGTCTATACTAACCACTAAATTTGATGATCCATGAACATTCACTGCAAGAAGAGTACTATGGCACTGAAACACTCACCCCAGCATCTTCACTTTCCATTGAAATCTGTTGCAGAAATTCAGGTGTCTTTCTGTCCTGTCGAAACTTGGATACTTGCTCATCTGAGTATGTGAGGACATCACATTATGTGATGTGTCTCACATCCATCACATGTTCTTTGTTCTCTCATCATCTCCCCATGGAGGAGGAGTATGTGGCGCCAGGCCTCTTGTTTTCCTAGGGATTTTTTTTTTTCTGGTTTTGTCTGCACATGTTGCTGCATACTGGATAAAGCAAGGTCACAAAGCATGTCTCACACTTGGAGTGGAAGGCTGTGAGGCTTGTGATGGTCCTTAGCTTCTTAGGCTTTTGTTTTAATTGACAGTGAGCTTTCTTAAGGCTGTGTTTCCTTCACAGACAAGCTTTACCCAAATGGAAGAACGCTCTCTTGAGCCAGAAGAGCAAAACTATCCGTGTCCATCACCAGAATGCCATTTATGTAATTTTCTACAAACTTCAGTGGATAAATCCCAGGTGTCCCCTAGAGAATTCAAGTGAGGAGTTGTGGCTTGTGCCCATTTCTGATCAGAAATGACTAAGCCTAATGATCCTCACACTATGAACCATGACAACAAGAGAAAATATAGGTACTGTAGCTTTATTTAACACCCGAAGCAACCTCTGCAACAAATGTTCACACCGTTTAACTTCAAGAGAGAGCTTTGGTGACTAAGTTAAGACTGAACTCCCATGTGTTCAGAGGCTGGGGTTTCAGAGCTAGGAGCCTACTCGTCCTCCTAGATGCCCAGGCTCTTACGCCAGTTTCCTTGTGCCAGCATGAACACAAATCGCATCAATACTAACCACAGACCTACTCACAAAGAAGAATGAACTTAAAGACTCAGCTCCTTCCAGACCATAATGTTATATAAAATCCAGGAGGAGCAGTCGCAAGGTGTGACAATACCACGTGGCCATGATTGCTGGCATATATCATGAGAGGAAGGAGGATGTTTAGTCAGCTTGTCCAGGATGTATTGAGAGCTGTTGGCAGCCAGGAAGGACAGTTTCGGGCAGTCGTCAGGGAAATTGCAGATAGATTAAATATTTTAGAGGGTCCGGGTATACCAGTTTCAGAAGAATGAACAGCTGGGAGGAGAAGGGGACTGTGAGCACTCTCATTGTAGCTGGGAGATGCTTCTCTGGGACCATCTCCAGTTGACCCTGTGCGTTTTGATGGCAAAGCAAAGCCATTCTGCCATGCAGAACTGACAGTGCAGAAGCCAAGGCGCACAGGAGGGCATTGCTACTTGTTTGGGTTTAGCATTTTCATTATTCTGTTGTGAATTACCCAAAGGAACTGCTGTTCCTGGTGGCTGAGGTTCACAGTGTGGGACTGAAAACCTGTCAAAGAAAAGGGAGAATGTGTGTGTGCGTATATAAATACGCATATTAGCTATTCTGAAGATTCAAAACAGAATTAATTGTTCTAGAAGCAAAAAAGCTTACATTTAAGACAATGAAAACAATGTCAGGCCACCAAGAAAAAACAGAGAATCACGTTTAGCATATGCATATCAAGGTTTTTAAAGTTATCAGAAGGGAAGTTCTTTCAAGAAATGCAAAGTATCCTGATTTGGCTTGAACACAAGTATTCCCTTAGAAATGCTAATCAGTTAGGTAAAAATCTACAGAAGAATATTTCATACAGATCTTTTGTCCTAGATATGGGTGAATCAGGAATAATTTCATGATGAGATATCTACTATGTTCCCCAAACAGGGCTCAGTATAGCATCAGTTCTGGCTCTACTTTCATCCATTAAAGTACCCCTCTCATAATTTTTTTCATTAGTACAGGCATGAGCATTTTATTGTACATTGCAAGCATTGTTTCAAGGCATCATATTCATGTTGTGCTTCTAAACATGCATAGATGTGTTTGGACAGGGCAATACGGGTTAATTGTAACTTTACCAGTTATATATTGCAAACAAAACACTGACAATAAAACAAGAGACAGAAAATCAATATGGTGTCAGACAAATTAATTATCAATGGTATATGGAGTTAAAAATAATGGAATGAGATCATCCACTTAGTTATTTTCAATGGCCTGCCTCTCTGCGATCCTCTTTTGAGTTTAGAAAATCCTCCGTATGTCTGCAAAAGCAGAATAATTACCTGTTCAATCAAGTTCCTTTCTCCACCTGCTTCTGCAATGAAAATTCAAACACACTTCACCACCTCCACTCATAGCCCTTTGCCTCAGATCATACCAATTCCCACCTTGCTGGGACCTCCTGGTGCTCTTATGCCTTATTATCCCAACTGGGAAATGAGTACTTCCAATTTCCAAATCTTTCCCCCTTCTCCCATGTCCCGCTCAGGTGTCCAGCACTGAAACTCACCTAACCACTCTGCTGATCCTCACCTCCCACAAAGCCCTGCTCCTTCTCACTGCCTTCCCATTTCCCTGGCCTGGATCTCATTCCCATGCATTCCTCATTCTCCTCTTGCTTCTTTTGGTCTATCCCCTATTTTGCATCTTCCACGTCACCCAGGCTTTCTGAACCTTTTCTTCAAACCTGTTTGAAGGGCTTCCACAGCTCCATCCCACCTGCAGCTCCTATAATCTCCTGTGCTTCATACCTTTAGGCCAGGTTTCCAACTTGAATAATACAGTTACAGACTGTCCCTTTCCCAAGACAAAAGCAAATGTCCTTGGGCCAAATCCTGAGCTGATATGTATCAGCTTGGCTCCCCTGATTTCAGGGGAAGGGTGCAGGCTCAGAGCAGCTCATACGCAGCTTCGCCCTAGGGGATGACTGCAGCACATCACACTGAGAGTTGAGAAGTTCTCATTACCCCAGTAATGGCTATGGCTAGTCCTGCCTAAAAGCCAAAGACGGGAGCTGGTATATTGTGTTTTTATAGTTGTGGGTCATTCACAGTTCTGTCAGATACATAATAATCACAACAGACTTTGTTTGGCTGTTTTCAAAAACTGGGAATTGCTTGGGGGAAAAGGGGTGAAAAGCAACAAAAGGACTTAATTAAAGTGTATTCACTGAGGTCACCAAGTTATGACACATACATTTGGTTAAACAATTACAGTTTTGTTCATTGTTGCAAAAACTGGCAGTTCAGATTTACAAGGCCAGTTTCTGTCTGCTAACTCGGCTGGTCTGCCTAGAGTCTCCCCTAGTGTCAGCATGTGAAAGCAGTGGCCTCCAATAACCAACATTTACATAGGACAAAATGTGATTTTTCGGGTCCTCCTCCCTCCTGGATTACCAACCTTTAATTAACAGGACTCAGAGGTCAGTAACTCAGACTTTCTGCATTATGAGACCCTTTCATCAACGAATTATGGCTCAGATCACGCCTCCAGGCGCAGCCCCAGGACAGCAGTAGGTGATGACGGTGAGTCAGCCCAGGAGCAGCCCTGGGAGGCTGAGTAGTTCAGAGACAGCCCCAGTGGCACGCAGTCCCCCTCCTGCCCCTTCCTTGGGGCAGAAAGAGCTATCTAACACCAGCCTCTTCCAGCAGCAGCCTGTAGCCCTCCCATGACAGCTCAGCCGTCCCTCCAAGCCACTGCCCACACACCTGCCCGTGGGAGAGGGAAGCAGCTGAGGAGCTCCACCCGTAGCACCACACACCTGGGCACAGGCAGGTTCACAATATCCTTACTCCTCTGCACGGACACATAAATCTGCCCCAACAGGTTTCTCTCCCCAGCTGCAAAGTGACTGAAATATTCTGCAGATGATAGGCTTCTGAGCAAGATAAATGAAGCAACAGCCAGGGCCAAACCCTCAGCTGGGGACATTCAGAGCTGCACTGATTTGATGCAATATGGAGATTTACTCTTCCCCCCCATATTTCCCTGCAAACCAAAGCTGTTGTCCAGAAGATTCTTCTTGCAGTAAACTTTGACTAGAGATTATTCTATTGCTTTAGCCATCCTTCTTTTTCACTTTTTTTTTTTTTTACACATTTTAACCTGATAGCTTTTAAATAAAAAATTTCAGTGCTTACATAACTTCCAGCGTGCCATCCTGACTGATGAAAGCCAGCGAATCTCAGAGTAAAACCTGCCTGAATAATAGTGCTACAAATGAAGAAATAGAAGACATTTGGCAGAAAGTTGCCAAGAGAGGCTGCGAGATGCCAGATAAAAGCCAGGGATGTATCTGAGGCAACAAGGCAACTGCAAGACATAAGGAGGCAGATATAGAGATTTAAGCTCAAGAAATAAAGCAGATTTTTGTAAATCAGGACAACGATATAAAGGCAAAGATGAGAGAGGAAACCAGGAAGAAAAACAATATTGAATTTATCAAGACAACACTGAACAAACAAAACAAAACTTGAAAGTACAGTAGTAGGAAGAAAGCACAAGAGAGGGAAATATAATTTTATTGCAGTGTTGGGAAAAAGACAGAACTCCGTAAGTGACAGGGCACAAATCATTAAAAGGACTGGAGTATTCTACAGAGACTTAGAGTCCTGCGTTTAGAAAAACTAGCCAAGAAAAGAGTTTTTGCCTTCAAAAAGCACCTCTGAAATCACAAATGAATGAAACGCACGGCCTGACCAAAGCGTACAGTAGGTCAAGGCACTGGCAGGCAGTTGCCTTTGATAGTCCATGGAACAGCCTGTCAGACAGCAGTGCACCCTTTCTGATGTCTGTTTAGTGTCCTGTATAAAAAGAGCTGTTCATCCCCCTTGCAGAAGATGTTTGTCTCTCTCACAAAAAACAGCAGGGCAGTTGGCACAACTGATTCTCTGAGCAGAGATGTTGATAGCTGACTGGACATAGAAGAATTTTTTTTTTTTTTTTTTTAATAATATGGGCCACAGAAACAGAGATGTTCTGAATGAACAAATACAGCACCACAGTTGCAAACACACAAGATGGCCCCAACTAGGAGGGCCTTTGAAGATTGTTTCAGAAAATTTTAGAAAGTTGCCATGAAGCGCATACACCAGCCCACGACACCAGCCATGCAGATTTAACTGTCAGCCCCTGAGTATCACCATAGCAGCAATGTGTGGGATCAGAACAACGGTCTGCATCTTCTTTCTCCAACAGTGCCCAAACACAGGTGCATATGAAGTGTCTAAGATCAAGGCAACACGTAAAACATTTCTCTAAATAGTCTTCCAGTCTCCATCTCTTTGTGGCTCAGCAAATTCCTAGGCCAGAGATGGTTTCTGTGTATTCAGGAACCCTCAGAAGGTTTCTCTTCCGCAAGCTTGCAAAGCCTCCCCTTTAAGGAATGTAAACCTTCAGAAACATACAGCAAGGAGTTCTGCAGCTTACCTGCACGCAGGGTGAAAAACCACTTCTGACCTTCCCCAGCCAGCATAATTTCATCCATCCCTATCCACCCACACGATTTTAGACCTCAGATATCTCTTTCACAGTCCGAAGAGACCTTTTCTTAATTGTCTTCTTTCCATATCTTGGATCTCCCCTGTGGACCTTCTCTGAGTAAGAACCATGCTGAACCACTTGAAAAAACAAGCACCACCAATGGCCTTTGTAGCTGATCTGTGGACCAATGGAAGGCAGTTTCATATCAGGATTAATGGGGGGGGGGGGGGTTAAGGACAGAAGGGAGCAGAATGGAAAACATTGTTTCTTTAAGAAAAGGAAAGCAGGGGAGAGTTGAGAGCACGTTGAAATTACCTTAGTTGGGCCCAACACGTGCATAGCTATGCAATGCAGGGGTAATAGAGCATTTCTGTACTAGAAGTGGCGTGTACAACCAGAAGGGTCCTCCTCAACCCATTTGAAGCCACATGGCTCTGAAGCAGCCCAGCAAAATAGGCAGAAGGTGCCAGATCTCAGACCAGCCCTTCTTCCCTACTGTCTTATCACGCTGATCCAGGTTGCCACTGCACCAAAAGCCAAAGCCCCTTAGGATGGCAGTAAAATATGCCTTCCTCCTAAGGAGCAGGAAGGCATTTCTGAGTTACCTGGGCAGCTTCATTCCACCCCTTACTCTAACCCTAAATTATTCTCAGAGGAGATGATTTTGCACTGCCCTTATCTTAACCTACATTAAACCATCTTTAACCCTACAGTGCCCCTTAATTTTAGTGAGTTCAATCAGAGATTAAAACACTATTCAGTGCAGGAGTGACCCTACCCTCCATTTTTGCCTCTAAGAATCAAAGCCTGGGAAACTATTTCACAGCTGATACCTGTTACCTCCCCCTCCCAGATATTTAAGAGGCCAGACTATTTGTTTATAGTATTAATTTCTCCTAGCCTAAGCAATCAAGTGCTATCCTGCCTGGGAAGCACAGCAACACTGGCAGAGCACTAATGGACAAACACTTAGAGAAAACCAAGACAAAATGCTTGCAAATCCTTAAATCTTTAACATCACCTGCAACCCTCTCCCACAAACACCACAGTAATTGCTAACACTGTGGGTATGGGCTCCAATTAGGCAATCTGCAGAGGGTAAACACTTGAGCCAGATCTTGGAGCGTCTGCTGATTTTTAGCAGCTACAGATCTGGCCTGGTCGTGTTTACCTGCGACAAAGGCGAGAAAGAGTATGTCATATACGTCCTGTTAGCATTCGAGCAAACATCGTGTTTAATATTAGAAGCCGGTATGCATGTGGTTGCTTAGGAATGAGAAACATCCCTTCGATATGCCCTCCAATACGCACCGGGTTGCTGTGGGATGTTTTTGTGCATTCTACTTTAGCAGTTACCAGGGTCTGGAGTCCATGGGAACATGACATTGTAATCTTGGTCATGTTTTATTTATGGAGAGTAGTGCAGTAGATAGGGTGTGTTAACAAACAAAGATGATTGCTTCAGGGGCACTCTCTCGTCCTGAGGTAATTAAGACAAAGTAGTTTCACTGGTTGGGGGATTCATACTGCAGACAACCTTTCCCTTGCTAAAATGATCTGCGGCAACCAGGCCAAAAAGGCTAAATCAGAAGCAACATGGGTAGTGTTTTATCTTTGGTTAAAGGTGCATCATTAAATGGCACTGGCATAAATTATACTTCTTAAAAATCCATATAACATTAAAAACTACTGAGAAGAAAATGTCAGGCTCAGAGATGTGCAGATTTTCAGCTGGAGAAATATCCAAAGAATTGCTGCTGCAGCCCAGCACCCCTTTCACGGCCTGAACTGAAAACAGTGACTGTCACCAAGGCCACCCTAACCACAAACCCTGAGAGATGCTGGCCTGACAAAACATGTAAACTCGGAGTCAGGCTCAGCTGTCAAAGAATCTCAGCATCACGAGGGAAATCTATTCCACCATCAAAGGTCACAACTCAGAGACTTATGGCTGCTCACATTTGTTGGTTATTTGCAAACTGTACAGCTGTGATCACAGCCCTGCAGTACTCGCTCCAGAGGACTCGCAGAAATACGCACAAGGCACAGCGCAGGTTTTGCCAGGAAATACACTAAGACCCTCCTCCTTGCCCATTGCCACTTCTCCCTTCTTTTGTCTCTAGCCCCATGCCTTCCGCTGCAGCAAGTCCAGTAGGAAAACTCCCCCCAGCTCTTTCTCGCTCCCCATAGTAGGTCAGGCTCTCCCGGTGATGGGCAGGTGCATTCGTTGGCTGAGGTTGGGCTGATCCCTTGTGGTCCAACACAGTCATGCTGTCCTCCCCCCAAAAGCGGAGGATGGCCTTGCCCCTTGCAGTTTCTAGCTGACCCATTGAAACCAATGAGAGATTTTTCACTGACTTGGACAAGCTCTGGGTGAAGTTTGTATGGAAAAACATCTTTTCTTAGACCTTCAGATGTTGCTTGCCATAACAACACATCTATCAAAGGATGGATGTTCCTTTAGGATGAGGAACAAGATCAAAACCCACCAGAGTTGGACTCAGGAGATCTGCACAAAACTTCTGGTTACTTCACAGAGTTTTTCATATGACCTTGAACAAATAACCTTTCTGTGCTTCAGATCCCCATTCACAAAGCTACTACAATAACAATTTTTTCTCTTACTGTTTATATGTGCTGCCCAAAGATATTAAGTCTCTCACAAAGCCAGAGGTAGCAAGCTCCAGAGTTGCTTTTCTGAGACAGTTATAGGCATATGGGGTATTTTAGAGGCATCAACAATAAAGTATTTCATTTTCAGGATTCCCCATCTTTCACTAATAGGCTACATTTGCTATGTAGGATGCTTACAGCAGTGCTGCTGTCTTCTGTCACCATTAACCCAGAACAGTGGTCTGCTCAAATGAGAGACAATTTGAAAGGAAAGAATAAATACACTTAATGAAACCTGACAGGTACCTTTCACACCTTTCCAGGGAAAGACATTAATTGCCCCCTTTGCTTTTAACTGTCCTACGTTGATATTTTAAAATAGATCAATATAGTATAAAACCAGTATCTTGATTGCTTGAACTGTATGTTTAATTAGGCTAATTTGCATTTTTCTCTGAGTTGAATTAAGGGCTAAATTCGGGTCTGGTGGAAGAAGGAGGAGCTCTTGCAAAGGTTATGTTGCACTAGCTTACACCAGGTCTGAATTTGGTCCACATGTCTCTACTTATGTTTGATAAATCCTGGGTGAAGGCAAGTGTTGCCATTGAACTCCCTTGTTTAGTAAACATTTTAAAAAATCTTTGCTCTTTTAAGATGTCAATCAAGGGAGCCATGACCACTGATTTGTGAGGAAAGGAAAGGATTGCCAAGGAAAGGATTTGAGAGTTGCATGAGGTGAAATTCCCTGTGAAGGTCCAGTGGACATGTTTCTTCTTCCAGGTACCAAGGAGGCATATGAGGGAGAACATCTTTACAACATGTTTTTTCCTACTTGAGAAGAGTTATCTCCCTCCTTCACTTTGGCTCCTTCTTCTGCTTTTTTTTGGATAAACTATCCAAATGCTTTCAATATTTTCTTCATCAAACATATGCTGTAGACTTCTGATCATTTCCTTTGCTCCCTTCAGGATAACCCTCCAACTGGCCTAGATTTTTCTTGAATTGTAAGAACTGAATCCACAACTGGATATCTAAAGTCCTCACCAATGCTGGCTGGAGTAGACAAGACTACATCATGTCATTTGCAGGCTACTTTCTCGTTGATACACCCCATGGTGGTATCTGCCTTTTTTTGCAACAGTATGTTGTTGTCTCCCTGTCACTTGTGATCCTTCATACACTTTTTTTCTTACCAACAGCTGTTTAGTGAATCTAGTGAGATATTAAAATCACTTTGGACACCACCAGCAGCTCTGAACACACTTTCGATCTCTCCCAACTTGGTTTGGTGTGCAAATATAAGAAGTGTTGTCTCCAGCCCAACATCCAAGGTTTTAATGAAACATTGCACAGAATTGCTCCCAGTCCTGACCCCTTAAAACCTGCTCTGTTTTGAGAGTGGGTCCTCCAAGATGGCTTTGTTCTCCTATGGCTGTATGTTTCTTTCTCTCCCAGAACAGAAAAGGTACCCTGAAGAGAAAATCAGGAGCATGTAGGAATTCAAACAAACTGAAATATGTTGTGTGGCTGGTAGATACAGAGGCAAGCCAAACACTTTACTTGTAGGTATGCAGGTTGTTCTAGTGTCCTTTGTGCTCAGAGGATCTGAATTCCTTTTTGCTTAAGCTCCTATTTTGCTTAAGCAGCTATCATGTGGGAGAACTGCAGAAGCAGATCACCAATCCTTTTGGCCAGGAGTGTTTCACAGGAACCAAGAAACTTCCCTTGAGGCACAATTACATGTACAAATTAGTTCACATTAACAGTTTAGGGAGAAGGCAACGTCCAGTCTTGCCTGGCCAGAGGAAGAATGACCAAAATCTCATCTGTGGGAAAACAGTATGGTGAAGTGAAACATACTGGTTTTACACTGAAGAATCACTCACCACCAGGATTAAAGTGGTAACATGAAAACACATCTGAATACACAGCTAACAAAAGAAACAGTCTCTAAGTATGGAAAATCATGTGAACTCTGTGGCCAGAGTTTCTGCATATCAAGACAAGTACATACTTCTGGGAAAAATTGCTTGAGAGATTACATCAGACTGAAATGACAAAAAAGCTACTTAATTCTGCTAGCTGATCATTCACATACATCACAGAAGTTCCTACTGACATGCACAGTCTACTTAATTTACCAAGAGCTACTGCTTCCTACTACTCTTTTTGAAGATTGACTTACTGGGGAAGTCACACTCAGTATCACAAAGCAATCAAGGTAATTTGGTTTAAAACACTTCTTGCTTTAAAAAATCTGAAGAACTTCTTAGTCTTTTTGAAAAATATATCAGATAGTAAAACCATTTACCAGGCTGGGGAGGATAGCACAAATTTGAAAATAACTCTCAGGTGATAAGTAAGTAAGCCTAGCTGCCTTGGCAAAACAGAGCAATGCTGATTTACACCAGGCGATGTCCCATTATGGTTTGCTCCCCCACAAAGTAGAATTAGAAAATGCATTTCTCTAACTTGCTACTAAAAGAAAAAAAAAATCTGCTTTCAGATCCAAATCTGGGAAGAGAATCCATCTTCATGGACATATCCCCGTCTCCGTTGGTCATTATCCCTGTTCTGCATACATCTGCTGTGGAGCATCAAAGCATCATGGATGGACAAGACATTCTGTAGCCACGGTCAAACATTTATTGCAGAACAAGATGTGCCAATTGAAATTGTACTGCTGAGGTCCTCTCCTCTTCTCAGACTAGCTTGGTCTGTCACTGGTTAAACTACCTGCCTTTGCCCTGGAGTGGATGAGGAGCACCCATGCAAGCTATCCTCCAACTCTTTTACAGAGAGGATAAACTATTGCAGAGGAGTAAACTGCAAATACTTCACATATCAAACTTCAAAACTAGCACATACATAGAAACATTTTCATTAGTGACCATTTTTCATACAGAGATGTGACTTTTGACTCAAAATGTGTTTTCCTCAACCAGAAATTTCATGTTGTTAATCACTAGTAGTTTGGGCGTTTTAAATAGCTACGATTTCATACTATTATTTCAAGAGTCTTTGCAATGAGCCAAATTACGGATCTAAATTTGAACCTCCTGCAGGTAGAGAGATTTCCACCAAGGTGTCATTCTGAGAGTTTCTCAATAGGGCTACTGGAACAGTTATGAGCTGTATTGATCTGGAAATGACTCTGCAGTCTTTCATATCTAGTGAAATCATTAGATCACTGTCCTGGCCATGCACTGTTTACCCTGAATTTGTGCTACCTGTTGGGTACTATGATGGGTTTCTAGATCTGAAATATGGGGAGTTAGGAGTTATGTCTCTCTTTAGGAAAGATGAGGCTAAGCCACAAACTGAGATAGGATGAGTCTGGCATTCCAATTTCTCTATGTTCAAAAATGTTCAGACATTAAAAGTAATAATTTAAGACACTGGAATATCAGCAGAATAATATCTATGACAGGAATTTTTTTCTAAAGTAACTTTGGACCACTGCCTTATTTTCAAAAGTCATTTGGAAATGCAAGGCTTGTTAAAAATCAGTGGGTCTTACAACTCAAGTTACCTCTAAAATGGGATTTAAACTCCCATTTCACTTAGGTATTTTGAAACGTCTAACAGGCTTGATTCATCAATGATCCTCCAACACATTCCTTTCATCTGAACATTATTACCATGTGAAACATGATTTTCTCCCTTGTTTATACCTCTTAACATCTCCTTCCCTCTCCTCTTCTAATTCTGTAATTGTATCATTTCGCTCTGTCAGTCATTTGGGAGTATTTTGCAGGAATGGTGCTTTTCTCAGTGAAGCTGCATTATGTTACATCATTGCTAAGAATTCAAAGTATTCTGTGAGAAGTGCCTGGTTTCTGATTAGATTGCTGCAGCCACATCCTGAATAGAAACTACTATTGCTTTCAATATCAATTTTCCCTGTTTTTGCTGATGGTTCACATCAGGAATATATCATATGAAGACTTTTCTCCTTTGGCCTCCTTCTTCACTCCAAAAATTTTTCTCACCATCACATCACAGAGAGTTAAATGATGAGAGTTTGTTCTGGAGCGTTTCCATGTCTGCTCGGCTTTTGTAATTTATCTTAGTTTTACTCATCTCTCCACATCTCACAGCAGCAGGAAGAGTGAAGCCCCACATCCCCCAAACACACAGGTAGTTATATCTATCTTTTCATACCAATTAATAAATATAGTGAGAGAAAGAATTATAAACATACCTCCTAGTGGTACTTTGGTACTGTGGAAACTTCACATGCCCCAGATGAGTCTGGCTAGTCACTGAACTTTGCTTTATGATCTATTGGTTTCTAGTAAAAAACAGCATCTTAGGGATTTTAATAGTGTCTAGTAGAATGTTATATGGACATTGCCCACATGCAATGGCTACTTCAATTGTGATTTCTAGAGGGGAAGCAAGAGGTCTTCATTTATCACTGTAATATCCATTTTAAATCAGCTTTGCTAAAGTAACTGGCAATCTTGAGGATATAGCGCTGTGGGCTAAAATGAGCTCAGTTACACTTGCCTGTTAATTAGGAGAAATTCAAATGAAATCAATATTATACTCTAACTTTCTATAAGTACACTTGAAATTTGAATCTGAAGTTATGTACACAGAGATGTATACATAGTTTTTACACACTCACACATATAACTTGTTAGTCATTGGACATCCGTTCCTTATGCTTAAAACATTTTTGAAGAGCAACATGTATTTTTTGCATTATTGTAATTCCTAGCCAGTTTATAGGAATCATTGAAACATTATTGTTTTCCTTCACATTTTCATTAGGTTTGATGTTCTCTGATGATACCTATGACTTCTGCCATAATCAGCACTGGTACATGCCAACGCTACATGAAAATATGTAAATGGTCTTCACTTGCACAGGAGGTATTTCACAGGCATCCTGACAGAATAAGAAATAAATAAAAAAATACACATAAAAGGAAACCTACGTCTAACTTTTGTGCAGAAAAAGTAATCTGTAAATCAGTAAATTGTCTGTATAATGCAATGGGCTCCTGATTAGTATGGGAAATAGAAGAATTAGAACTTTTTTTGGAACTAACCTCACCCTCAAACTACAGACCAACCAAGCCCTGAAGCATGTGCCCGCTTTTAATAAATGTACCGTATTGTTATATCCTGTGATTAAAGCCACGGGGAAATGGACAGTGACAAAACTGGATTAAGAACCTTTTCTTACCAGCCAATTTTTTTTTCCAATGGCTAGATATAAAATTATATTTAATTCTGTTCTGCATAAGGCCCTGTTTAGGAAATGTACTGAAAGGAATAATCTTGCATTGATAGTGGATGGGCAAAAGGAGTGAATAGGTCTTTTCCATCTCTGAGATGTGCGATCCCAGAGAATGGTCTGTCATCTGTCAGACAGTGAAATGTATGTTGTCATTGAGTAGCTAAAGGTCAGTGTTTAGCTGAGCTAGGAGAATAATTCAGAGCAAATCAACTATTAGGCAAATGTTGCCTCTTTTTTGCTTACAAGTTGTCTGCAAATAGATCACAATTTTCTCTCATATATTCATTATTCAGAATTATTTCCTGAATGATTTTGGTGTATAATTATTGGTCTGTTCACAAGCCTTTCATTTTGAATGCTCAGTTTTCAAGCTGTTTTAACTGGACGTACAGATCTCACGGTATCTTTCTGTCCTTTGATAGGGTAAATGGAACTCTTTGACTCCGCCTTCTGGTGGAAACATCTCAATTATGGAGTTAGAGTTCAATGGCCACTGCTATTCTGTTATATGTTCTTATCATTTATGCAAATTTTTTGTATGTAATACCACTAAACCAGGTTCAATCCCATGGAATACTTATGTAAATCAGGAGTAAATCCATTGAATCCAAAGAAGTAATATGGTGTAGAATTAGTGTGAGGAATAAGGCCCTTGAGAAATTAAACCACCTTTATAACAGGTTTCTTCATTATAATAAATACAATGTTGACTTAAAGTACCTCTCATTTCATACCACAGTTTGAACTCCATTGGTTTCATTTGGATTTCACAAAGATTTTTCTAAACCTTTTTCCTTTCCTAATTATAATAGAGTTCTTCTTGGGTTACACAAGCATGTGTGAAACAGGAGTATCCAGCCCAAGGATGCTGCAAAGAGACTCATTTGGATTTAGTCGTTTACAGCCTTGTTTGTGTGATTTCTCACATTTCCTCTGTCAAAAGGGCCTAATCCTGCTTCTTCCCTCATGCCAATGTGTGTGAGTAATCAGGGGTCTGACAGACAAGCTCTAGCAGATCCAACAGTGATGAGTTAAGGCATTACCACTACCAGGTGGTCCGTGCTTCTCCTTGTTGGGCAAATACCACCTCCCCTAGCAAAGGCAGTGGACAGAAAGTCTCCTCATGCCTCCAAACCCTCCTCCTGGTCACAGGCCAGGATGCACAGCAGCGGCTGCTGCCGCTAAATCTTCAAACACCACATCAATATCTGCAAGGTTTGCAACGCCTTTAAAACTGACAAAATGACACAGCGGTGTAAAGCTCCACTAAAGTGAAGTCATGTTTATGGGGTGTCAAAAATACCCCATTCAAATGCAAACTGTACAAAATTTAGAAGTAAAATGTAACAGCCTTTACAGCTCACTGCAGACAGCATTCAAAACGAATGTGGCATTTTGGGAATTACAGCATGAACTATTGCCCAATATAATTGTCAGCGTCGGGTTCTGATTTCATTTTCACTGGTTTTTCATGAGTGCAACTTTTCAAAGACTGTAACTTTTATATCACTCTGAAGCCTTGATCCAGCAAAGCACTTACACACATACCTAAATTTAGATTGTAGATTCAGGGAGCCTGAGATGAGGAAGGGACCATCTGTAGGAGCTCTTCTATAACACAAACCACTTAGTTTCCCCTCCTGACTTCTGAGTTGAGCCAAATACTTTAAAGTCCAGGAGCAGTTCCTTTGAAATGAATTTCAATTACCCACCTGCTTTGAATCACAAGCCTGTTACATGGTTTGTTGGACCAGGGCCTCCAGGAAATCAGAATCTGGTCTCTGACACTCCAAATCTTTCCTGAGCTTTCCAATAATGGTTTGAAAAACAATTCTCTCATTCAAGATTTCCATGCATTTGCTAACAGGTTGGCTTGATAAAGAATATCAGGACAGTGAACTGCCTGTAGCTGTCAGCTCTTATCCTCAAACTGCAAACTGTGCAAAATTCTGCCTTTAACTGTGCGTGCCTGTGTCCCTAGCTGAAGAGGAGGAGCAGATGTTTAGCTGAAGTTACATTTTAGTGCTTCTCACATAATAATACAGAGTCTGTGGCCCAAATTCAGCTCCTGGTTAAATCAGTAAGTGCTCTCATAAGTATTTATGTTGGCATCCAAGAAGCAAAACACATTAACAAACTTAGGTGCACACAGCACACAGTTAAGTTTATGGGGATGGAAAGAAACACAAGAGCAAAACTCTTCTCACTGTCCTCAGTAAACTGCGCTAATCGCCCCAAACATCACGTAATTTCATATGAGAAATTTGACTGTTTCAAACATTATTCTACCATTTTCTCTCAAGAACCCTACTCAGGAAATACTTTACATTATATTTAAGTTCAAGGGACATAAGCAGGACTTGAGCGCCTGCTTAGCATCATGCAGGTGCTCATGTGTCCTCCCCGAACAAGAATTCTCTCCTGACTGACTCCCACGAGAACCAACAGAAAATACTGCACGAGCTCTATCATCTGTACTAAAGCTTCAACTCCTCACTCCCTTCTTTTTTCCCCTTCCACCCCTCAATTTCAAAAAAACAGGAAAGACAAGATTTGGAGATCAAGTCAAATGTCCAATTTATTTTTATAACTTGAAACTGGAACAAACGTTGTTTTGAACGAGCGTACAAATGAAATGGTAGACACATGCTGAACTCAACATTGTGACAATAAGGGAAAAAAAAGAGGCCAAAAATCTTGTACAGAGAATAAAAGGAACAATAAATATTTCACTAAGCCATATTGAAATGACCTCCAGCCATCTCAACATTTTATCCATAATAAAAAAAAAAGTGCTCTCGTTTTTTAAACAGAGCACAAATACCAAGCAATAATAAATAGTTCCAAACTTGTAGTAAAAGACAAAACCTCCAAGTAAACAACAAAAGCTCATACAATAAGTAATAGAAAAAGGTAATAAAAATATTTTGCCTTGCCGGTACAAATGCAAACAACTTAAATCAACGTTACTTTGCTTTGCAGTTCTAAAATACAAAGAGCACCATAAAAATGAGTTTGCCTGTGATAAACAAAACCTTGGACTGTCTTTTACATAGGACTGGGATGAAATGCTGATTTTTTGACCCTTTCCTTAAAAATCGGTATTTTTCTTTCTAAAACCAGGTTCTCGGACCTGTCCTGTTGCCAAGGGAGTCGACTGGAGTTTTGCTCTGGACTTCAAAGGCAGCAGGACTAGACACAACGGAAGTAATAAATTCAACCTTAAAATAATAATAATAAAAACCTACTTAAATTGTGAAGAGAACTATGGCAGCATTCTAGCTATTTTATGTCTATGTTATATTGTGCTTATGGCCTAGTAAACTACAGTTCTTCTAAGCGAGAAGAAAAGGAGGGCCATTTCATTATCACTGCAGTCTGCAGAAACACAACCCTTGTGCTTTTGGGTGACTTACTGTTAGTTTCAGTGATTTAAGTCACAAAATTAGACAACTGCTGGTGTTAGCTATCCTGGATAATTAAAAACAACAGGGAGACCAGAGCTCCTAAGCAACTTACACTAAAATGAAAGGTTCAATTCTTTCTTAAATCAATGAATTGTGGACCAAAAATACGCGGTTAACTTCTGATCTTCATTACACCGATGCACGTCCAAGGGATTCTGCTGAGTTCTGTGACATGACTCTGGACTTACATGAACGCCAGAGACCTGAATTTTCACCAAACAGTGAAAATGTGCCTTTAAGGGACCACGTTCCAGCCTCAGCCACGCTGGAGTTATCCAGGACTAAGTGATGAATAATTCCTGATTTATATCAGTTTAATTGAGATCCAGAATTTGTCCAGAAGTCTTAAGGGTACATTGTTCAAGCCAGGAAGACATATATCTATCTGTTCAGTAGCTGGACCAAATTCTCTCTGCTGTCACACCTATGCCTCTCCAATTGCTCCAGCAGTTCTGCACCGATGAAAGCAGCAGAAGAATTTGGCATGGCAATATTTTTTTTTGTTGTTTGTGTTTTAGTTTTACCGTCATTTCCTGCAAGAGCGGTGAGCATTTTCTCCTTCTCCCCTTCACTAGAGCATCGGTGCCTCTTCTGCCACCTGTCTTCCCCTCGACCCAAAAGGGAGAGAGTGTGAGAGAGAGAGAGAGAAAGAACAGCAAAGAAGAGAGAAATCAAAAGGCACAGGATTTCATCCCAGTCCCTCAAACATTCAGAAATTTATGGAATGTACAATTAGGACTGAACAGCAGCAAAGCAGCTAATAACATGGACTGGCAAGACCTGTACACGGAGTAGGTCCTGTTCTGACAGGGAAGAGGAGGGCTGTGCCTGGACCAATTCTATTTCAACCCGGTTACAGCTGCACCAACAGCAGCCCATTTTACCATTTTATGTCAAAGTGGATGCAACAGCTCTCGCTCTTTGCTGTGAAACGACTTTCTTCCAGAGGGCAGTGGCAGGGTGTGGGGAGCAGTGAGATGGGGGCGGCCGGGAGAGGGAAGATGTGTTGGACATCTTCTTGTTTGGAAGGGGGGAAAAAAAATCTCCTCTCTCTCTCTCGAATCTGCGGGGAAGCTGTGGGATGTCACCCCAGACACCTTTACGGGAGCTGAATTTCATTTCACACGAATAGGCAATAACCATCCAGCCTGGTTCAACCATACCTGGTAAAACCTTGATGCAAGGGGTCCAGGCAACTTTGAAGTTATTTAGAGCCCTGTGGGAACAGCACTTTTTTGTAGGCCATTTCTGACAAAAAAAATATATATACAACTGAAATTATTTGTGAACAACAACAACAAAAAAATTAAAAATAAAAAAGCACTTAATTATTTTGTTTTGTTTCTTTTACTCAAAGGTCGTCTAACAACCCCCTTTTTTTCTGTACAATAAGGACTTCACATACAAATTTTTTTTTATTTTTGCAATATTTTATCCTGCCAAATTAAAAAAATATATTATGGCAGCCTGTTTGTTTGTTTTTATTTTTATTTCCAAATTCACTAACAAAAAGGTACATTAAATCCCTTTAAAAGGACAAGCGTACAGTTAAAAAATTACAAGCTTCAGTAAAAATACAGCAAGTGCCTACATCATATGAATCAACCAATATCAATATCCATTCCAGAAGGGGAAGGGAAGGGGGGAAGGGGAGAAAAAAAGAGAAAAATAGGTACAGGTCAGAAACGTGATTTTTTTTCTGCAAAGCAATAACAATATTAAGCACTTTTTTCTACATACTTTTTCTACATGGTGTAGCAATCACCTTTTAATCCCCAAATACAAGATTCTATACATTTTTTGAAATAAAAATTCAACACCCAAGGTAGAAAAAAATTTACTAAAACTCAAGACTTACCAGTACAGGGAAAAAAACAAATTTATAGACCCACCATTTAAATTTTACTGCAACATTTTCAAGGAAAAAAGAAAAGTTTTTTTTTTTTCTTTCTGGTTTTGTAAAATGCCCAGGCATTCTCCATTATTACAAATACTGGTCCACTTTTACAGTAATCAAGAAATTTTAATATATATAATATATACTAAAACCCCGTCACCAAAAGAAAACAATATACACATGGCCATTATGGCATTTTTTAATAACCTATTAAGCAAACTTTGGGAAAAAAAAGATTGCTCAAACACACATACACACAATTTCTTTTTTACCCTTGTATGTATTCAATACTGTAAACGTATTTTAAGACAGAGTGCACTAAATTTAACTTTTAAAAAAAATTAGCCGTTGTTCCTGAATTGTTTTTTCTCATTCAATGATAACAACTTGTAATTTGTGTCATTTGAGTTTTAATTCAGCAGTAAATCATTTCCATTCCATTTCCTAAGCAGCGTTGTCCTGAAAAAAAAAAAAAGGCTGAGAATAATTCAGCTAATGGATGTCCGAAGTTGTGCTGGGTATACATCTTCATTTGATTGGGTCTTATGGCATTTTCATGTCCACTATCTTCAACCAGTAATTTTTTTTTAAGTAAATGTGGCTCTTTTTTTCTAAAGAATGTACTTTTCTTGTTTTACTTTTTTTTTTAAAAGTCTTTTCATTTCACAAAAACGTTTTGCATTTGTCTCAAGAGACTCAAATAGGAAGATCAGTTTTCAAGGCACTCACGTCAAATTGAATGGCAGTAGAAAAACTGTCCAATAAATTATTTTTATTTATTTTTCTTTATAGTGCCAGTATTGTGAATGCCATGCTTAGCAACACTGACACTTAATCTCAGCTGTTCCCTTACAGTTTAACCCACCTTTGGGCCAAGTAGAAGAATATGATGTAATTTCTTGTTGAGAAGCCATTTTTCTCTTAACCACAAACAAAAGTTTTAAAGTGCGGGTCAACATAATTAAAATCTCTAACCATAATCGTCCACTGTTTGCTAATATTAGTCGTAAAAGGCTTTAAAAAATTTGGAATTTGAAACTAGAGCAGGTGCATTTTTCTTTTGTTTACTTTTTTCTGTCGTAATGCTTTTATCCGAATACAGTTCCATTCTGTTCCTAATTAAGTCAAGGGGAAAACTCTTACCAACTTCAATAGGAACAGAATCTTGCCAAGACAGGTAAATCAACCAGAATTTATTTTTCCCTTCCTTATAATAACATCATTGTACATCATATAAGATAGTTCCAATATTTCTATTCATAAACCAAATGCCTATGAGTTGAGGCTTTTCATTGAGAAATTCACACTTTCCCATTCTCTAGTAATTATTATGTTAACTACAGCAAATCTGGACTGAAGTAGATGTCCTGAGCTCAAATTTATGATTTTGTGGTTTACAAAGAAAAAAGACAGCATTTGGCTCCTCCAAGGTTTGAGAAGAATATTACAATACTCAAGATGTACTTTTACTGTCTCTGGGAAGAGTGGCGGGAGGGGAAGAGGGAGGGAAAGACACCCCAAAAAGTGATAAAATGGCACCATTATGTTGCCATAGCTTTTAGCAACAAGAAGAAACTATCCGATAGCAATGCACAATTAAGAATGTTTCTGGGTTTTGAATGTAGCTGCCTTCTGCACCTATGTCTTTTTTGTTGCCATGATTTTAGTGATGAAATCCATCTAGAAAAGGCCTCTATCGTCAGCGACATTGTCAGTGCTACATATTCAATCCAATTCCAAAAGAAAGTGCTAATTTTAAAGATTGTTATCCGCTGTACAATTTTGTTTTCCCTAATCTTCGAGGTTATTTAAGAAGAGGAAAGGAAAAAAAAAAAGAAAAAAAAAGAAAGATTTCTGTTCAAATGCTGGCTTCTTCACAAGAAATTACACATGCTTAGCTTAAATTTCAACAAAGCAGCGGCCCAAAAATTATAATTTAAAAAGATATGTTTCTCCCCTACAATGCAAGTAATCTCAGGCTACGACTGGGTAAAATTAAAAAGGGATACCCAACAAAATTTTAAAAGAAATTTAAACAGAAAGAATAAAAAAAAGTACCTGCACATGCCAAAAAATTACAAAAACCCAATAAATACAGAAATTATTGCACAGTTAAAAGGCTCCACAATTTTTACTGCCTTAATCAACCCTCGGGTTTAATAGAACTTTGTAGACACAGGTTATATTTTAAGTGCCAAAGACTGGCACCTACCATAGTTATGCTAAGTTATGTTTACGGAGGCAAGTTAGGTCATCTTTTCTCAGTTGGCAATAGTTAAACTGTACAAATAAAATGTTACCTAGACCCCTGAAATTTAACCTAGCGGGGGCGGGGGGGGGGGGGCGAGAGATTCTTCTTTCTGCCTGCTCAATTTTGACGTCATTTGTCAGCAAATGTTCTCCATGCCACTTTTTCATGTGTTTCTCCAGGGTGCTGTAAACACTGAAGGGCATCTGGCAAATGTCGCAGCGGTAGACCTCCTTCCCTATCTGGCCATGCGTTTTCATATGGCGCGTCAGCTTACTGCTCTGGGCACATGCATAGTTGCAGAGCTCGCATTTGTAAGGCCGCTCTCCAGTGTGGCTCCGACGGTGCACCGTCAAATTGCTGCAGTTCTTAAAGACCTTGCCACAGTACTCACATGTATCGCTCCTGCGCCCTTCCTTCGAACTGGGTCGCCCGGGGCCGGGACCGCTGATGTGGGGGGTGCTGCCTCCGCTCGCTGTGCCGCTGCGCCCTGAGAGCCCCCCGTCCAGCATGTCCCCCGGCGGGGTGGAGAAACGCAGGCTCCCATTCTCCGACGAGTGCTCGGAAGAGGTCGCGAAGGGGGATTGTCGGGAGTCTGTGAATCCGAGGAACGGATCCTTCATGAAGTGCCGCGATGCTGCGTACCCTACCAGCCACTGGGAGTAAACGTTTTCGGAAGGTATTATCGTTGCTGGTGGCAAGTCCAAATCTTTCTCTACCTTTATTCTTTTAGAGGAATTGTTTAAACTGGGGCTCGTGATAGGCGTCGGCTTGCGGGGGAACAAGTTTGGGAAGGGTTCACCCGGGCCAAAGTTTCTTCCGTTGACCGTCCCTTCCTCAGTGCGGTCCAGCTCTCCTACCACTGAGTCTTCGTCGCCTGGATCTCTCTGACAGAGGTCTCGAGGACACAAGTCTCGCTGGTCAGAAGACCTTTTCATGAAGCTACTCCTCTTCTGTTTTTCAGCTAGCATGTCATTATATTGCTGGATGGCACCTAGACTTACATTCTCGATGACTTTTCCCAGGACGAGGGATTTCTCGTCCGGCAACGACTTGGAGCCGTTTTCTCGGTTACGACTCAGCTCCGAGTCCATACTGAAGCTCGACTCTGGCCGGCTCTCGTTTTCGAGCTCCTCTTCCTCCTCCTCCTCCTCTTCCTCTTCTTCATTGTCATGGCCCAGGGAAGGATCGCTCTCGTTCCTGAAATCTGCCTCACTGGATTTCAGTCCCTCTCCAGTGAGCTCACTTGTGCCCGGCTCGGGGGAACTAGTGGTGGACAGTCCATCATCTGACCTGCCCGTCATGGAGCCAGCTTTATGCATATGCGTTTTCATGTGGCGTTTTAGCTTGCTGGCCTGGGAGCAAGCATGGTCACAGAGCTGACACTTGTAGGGCTTTTCTCCTGTGTGACTGCGCCGGTGCACGATAAGGTTACTCTGGAACTTGAATGTTTTCCCACAAAACTCACAGGACTTGCTCTTGGCCTGAGGCTGGGGAGGCGTAGTGCTGCTGGGGGGCATGGGGGGCAGTGGCGGGGTGCTCAAAAAAGGTGATTTAGGACTCGGCTGGAAAGGATTCAACAGGCGATGCATAGGGTTGGTGCGACTGGGCGAGACTGGCGGAGGGGTGGAACTGTTTCCTGCCAGCTCTCGAAGCCTTCTGGAAAAATCCATCGCTGGGGACTCAATTGCCATGGGGTTTAAACGCATAACTCTGTCAAAGGCACTGGGATGCTGGGCAACTAACCCCATTTCTTCGGCACTAAGGCGATGTGGATCCAGATGATGACGAGGCGGTGGGCTGAACAGCGGAGGCGTGTTTGGGAGCCGACCCTCACCAAAGCCAGGGTGTTCACGCAAGATGGGTCCTGTCATCCGCAAAAGATTGAAAGGGTTGTTGTCTCCAAGGAAATTCATCAGCGGGGACTGTGCAACAGTCTCCGGTCCCAGAGGAGGAGGGATGGTGATGCGTGGAGTAAGGGAACTGTTTGAAGGGCTTGTTTCCAGGTAGATGCGGAATCCATGTGTGTTCTGGGCATGCTGAAGCAAGAACCAAGCGCTATTAAAAGGCTGCTTGCATGTTGTGCAAATATAGCTTGAAGGCTCATCTTTACCTATAAAAGAAAAACAGAAAGAACACTCAAAAAATAATACAGCAGAGAACATTTAAATACAGTTGGCATGCATTTTATTTTGCTAACACATTTCCTCCTTGGCATTTCTGAAAGAAGGACTTAATTGCAATGTATTGACTGATATAAGTTGTTGAACAGCACATTTACTCACCACACTTATTCACTTAACATGTATGACAAATATCACACATACGCATTGGTGCTATATACGTTTATATCCTCTAACTTGCAAACAAAACCTTCCTTTATGGATGCATAAGGTTCCAAATCCTTTCACGTGTTTATTCCACAAAAAGGAATTTGTTTCAAGGGATTTATGACTACAGCCGAAAACCAAGGAAAATGCAGTGTGGTAGGTTTTACAAGGCACCTGCAAGGAGCTTCAGTATCATTTTCACTCTTTCATTTTATATTTTCATATACTTCATGCAGCAGACCCCTGAGATCTTGCTGAATCTAATTTATACATGCTTCAGTCATGCCAGCACTTCCATTTTTAAAATACTATGTAGGTATTTAGCTGCACAAGTCCTATCCAAGTCAACAGGAGCTTGGAAAACGTACCTTTGCATAAACCACTTTGACATTCTTTTTGCCAAAACACCAAGAAGCCACTCAAATGAAACATCCGTTAATCAAAGCGGACAGCACAGTTGCAATTAACAGTAACAAATGTCGAGCCGTGCTTGAACTGGGTCCCAAGAATTTCTGAGCCTGAGCCTGCCCTCCAATGCAGAAACGTTCACCGGAGCCAAAAACATTGTTCTGTTTGCCTTTCTAGCCTCTTTGAACAACTGTATGAAGGTGGAAAGCATTCCTTTAACCTTGATTCAGCTTTACATAAAGGACAGGTGTGGACAAGTCTGCACTACAGTCATAATTTTGCTAGCTAGAAAATTCCAGTCCTGGGCACAATATAAACTATGTGCTATCTTCAAAAAGCACTTCCTCCCCACCCCCTTCCTCCTTTTTTCAATGCCTCTGCAAGACTCCGATAAATTCACAAATATGTGTCAACTTGAAAATCATGATCCAGGATTTGTTTTGTTGTTGTTTTTTTTAAATGAGGGGGAGGCTTCCTGAAAAAAACAACTACCCATTTTAGAAAATCTAAAATTAATTTCTTGCTTGTTTATTTATTTAGGAAAGCACATATTTTGGCTAGCGATGGCCCCGCTGCACCTAAAGGCACTAAACTTCCTGAAAGTTCAAAGTCTGAACCAAGCTTCCCGCCTGACCCATACCTGCGTAACGGCCCGAACGAAGCCTGATCCCAGCCCCTCCGCAGGAGCTCAGATCCGAAGCTGAACTACACAACCCCTTTCTAGATGGGGGGACTGCAATTTACAAAGGCCTGTTGCCTGAGCTTGAAAGTGAAAGAGTTTATAAGGTGAACTGAACTGTATTATCGAAACTACCTTTGTAAAGAGGAATGACTCATAGCAGTCAAAAAAAAAAAAAAAAAAAAAAATTAAACTCAGGCAACACCAGGCAAAGCAGGATTGCTGCTGACTGAATTCCCCTCTTCTGGCTGTTGCAGGAACAGCTGCTGCTAACAAAACCTACAAAACCTTATACAAGGAGGCTAGAAGACTATCTGCCTACCTATCAGCCTGTCAGTCTATCTAATCTTATCACCCAATGAACATCCATAAAAGCGTAAAGGAAAAAGCGTCTATCAGATTGAGACTTATTTACAAAGGTAGGTGATATATGTGGTGCAGCTCCTCACGCTCCTATTGATTTAGTTGGGCTATTGCTGCGGATAGCGGCTTCAGACCCCAATTTCGGAGAAGCCGGCTCTCCACAGCCAAGAAAAAACGTACACAACACAGCAGGCGTTTCTGCCTCGCTGATACGGCCCGTGTGCGCCGGCCCTGCACACTGCATCGTACGGGACAGACCCAGTTGCTTTGATTAATCTCTAACAACCGCTATTGGAAAAAACACAAGTTTGGGAACTGTACTTGGCTTGGAAAAAGTGTCCGTAACTGCTATTGACATTAATGAAAGCCACATACAAACACAGAAAGGAACTGATACATTATCCCTTAAAAATCTACTCAGCACTGAGGCAGTTAGGGAGCTTTATGTCAGCTCTGCAGCCAAAGCAACAGTAAATGCTCCCATTATTACTTCAAATATTTAAATTTCTGTTTCTTACAGAAATATGATGAAAATGTCTAGACCTTTAACTTTTCTTGCACAGCAACATGTGTAGTATAAAAAGTGACAGAAATCACTGAAGCAGACTAAAGTATATAACATACTCTGTCAAAAGCTTTTTTTAACAATATGTTTTACCTCAGCTCACCCTAGAATAGATTTTAATAAAGCCCCTTCTGAAGTGTGATCTAATAGCAAATGAAGTGTAGCATCTTACAAGGTCATATATCTTCAAATTAAAGAGTGCTCTGCACCCTTCACCTTCATTTTATCCACTCTAATTAATCGATTTATTACCCACAGCTGTTCAATTCTTTCATTTTTAAAGTCACAGCATGCATTCTTTTTTGTTGTGGGGTTTTTTCCTTTAAAAAAATAAAGTGTGTGTGTGTGTGTGCATGCATTCTCCTTGCTTTGCTCAAGAGATGACAGGAGCAAGAAAGCAGCTGTGTATTAGGCGATGACGACGGCAACAACAGCAACACGTTTACTTCAGCAAAGGCACATACGTAAGGAGAAAAATTCCTGAGCAGGCTGAGGATCAAGGCCAATCTAAAACTGAAATGGCTGATTAAAAAAATTACCCTCAAAATGGCAGCTGGCTGGATGCTTGCTACTACATGTTACATGGAACGGAGATGTTTTGTTTTGTTCTCCAAAACTTCACCTCCGTGAAATTCAAGTGAGGAAAGTAAATCCCTCTCCTTTTTAGTTTTCTTTCAAACAGAGCAAATTAGTGCTATTAGTGATCTAAGATTTACAAGCTAGCAGTCATAAAACAGCCTTCTCTTCCTTTTTGTTTTGTTTAGCTTTTATGCTCCTTAATACTCCTCTTCAGGAGACCCTGACATGACGGCAAAATTGACTGCAGGCTACCTGGCTACCAATCTCTGACTACTTCACAAATGTTCATGTGTGCATGCCTGTGTATATATGTATTTTATCTTTCACAACCCTCAAAGACTCTCCCCAGACTCCCCATTTAAAAAAAATAAAAAAATAATAATAATAAAAAATGTTCATTTCCATATTATCACTTCATGGTTATCTTGCCTAGAAGTTGCCCTGAGCAGTGTAGATGCTCACTTTTAAGAACAGAACAATGTCAAAAAGTCTTTGAAGATCCACTCCGAACATTTTTATATTCAAAAACTTGCTAAATATTTTAAACATGCCCGGAAACAGCCATGTATTGCTCAAGAATGATCCTTATATTTAATAATGCAGTGCACCTACACTATAAAACTCTTTGTTATAAGGCTACTTTTGATATATGGCTATCTTAATCCCTTGCCACCTGCACTGAAGTCTGTCTAAATACCCACTTTATGACAACTAGCTATATAGGCTTTGCCATATGCAGTCTTTATCACTTTAGCATGTGCTTGACTTTGAGCATGTGAGTAATCAACATCAGTGAAACTTAAGGATAGGCTGAAGTGCTCTGTTGGATAGCGATGAAATTATTCATGTGCTTAGAGTTAAGCACAAGCCAAGACTTCATTAATACTGTTCAATGAATTGGACATGGATTCAACACTACAGTCTGTAACTAGGCATGATTTTGGAGGTTGATGGCTCAAGTATAATTTTTTATCTTTACATTAGTTGGTAGATACAGTGTACGTACTGAGATGAGACATCCAGGCCACAAGCCCCGAGCAGTCAATAGTAGCTTCAAGGTTGCACTAAAGCCAAACAAATACTGCCACTGGAATTCAGACATGAGACGGGTTTGTAGGGCTGGGTCCTATACACGGGTGTATAGGTTCAGAAATATTGATTTGAAGGCTAGGAAGGACCGTGAAATTAAAGAATGAGAGGACTGGGATAAATCTTAAGGGTTGCCCTTGTCCAATTCCTGACCCAAGGGTTGTCCATATCTATGCATCTATTCATATCTATGGCAGATGCTCCATTATTCCACTTCAAAGGCCACCTGGATGGAGAGTCTACAACCTTCCCAAAATCTACCTCATTCCTTCCCTCCTTTACCATCACGAAGGTTCCAGGTTCCCCAAATGCTTAATCTAAATCTTGCTTCCTGCAAGTTAAGATCATAACATTTTGTCCTACCTACATGTACATGAAAAATATAGGAAACAATTTACTCTGCATCTCACATACAGATCTCATCCAGCCCAGTGATTTGCAGTTGAACCACTTCATGTCCTTTAGCACCCCCTTCTCCCAGCTTGCTTCGGAAATGCCAAGTGAGAGAGAATTCACTATGTATCGGAGTAGTCTGTGGCAATGGTTGACTATCTTCAGTATTAAAAAAACTGTCTTCTTTCCAATTCAAATTCCTGACTTCAACTGCCAACCATTAGATCTGGTTATGTTTTTATCTGGTAGAATAAAAATCTCTCTAGTATCTTCTCCCTAAGCATGTAATTACAAACTATGAACTTATTGAACACTCTTTCCTTTTCTGCCTATTATGACAAAAGATGGTCTTTTCCAGAAATATTAAAATGTGTTCCCTCCATTACTGCATGACAGATTACGTTCCATTCAAAATGTCAAAGCAATAATGAGCTTTTTTCTCTTTCATGAACAGCACAAAACAAAGCTAAATTCAGATCCTGCCTCCCAAATTCTGCTCTTACAGGGGGCAGTGAGAAAAGACAGGTCAGTTTGCCCAGCCCAGAACAAGAGTAGCCTGGGTCTGTGGACATTCATCCCACTGCACCAGGCAGCCTGAATCCTCTGACTTATCTGTCCTCTGCAGTCTGACTTGTATCATTTAGTGATACACAGATCTTCCTTGCCCAGTTGGTACATGACTTTCTATATACCCTGAACGCTGAGCGCCTTTGCCCTGGAGATAAATTTCCCTCAAAATATCCTCAGTTATTCTGGATACCATCAAACAATAATCAGTGTGAGATAAGAACTGTTGAGAATTCATTATTTTCTGCTGGGCTACAGTGACATCCAGTGCCTTACGAATCCTCCCCTCAGCATGCCTGAATAATTCCATTAGCTGTAACAGAGAACAAACTCCCCCACTTTTTAATCACCCACCCATAACCCCTGCCAGGACTGCAGCGAGGACCTGCAGTCAGGTCCACATAACCACTGCCATTCTTTACCTCTAGCAATACTTTCCAGATAATGTTTCTGGTTCCCTTTACAAAGTTACAACAGAAGCAATAAAAATGTTAAGGAATTTTAATGCTGCTTTACTGCACCTTTAGAAGTTCAGGAAAAGTAGAAACTTGCAAGCTTTAAAGAAAGGACACCTTTTATTGTAGCACTCAGGAACAGACATGTATCAGGTTCCTACAGTCTTTCCACCAATGTTACTCTCTTCTCCACCACTCTATTTTTAATGAGCATTTAAATAATTATTCCATGTTATTATGATGGTTACTCTAATAATACCAATAACGGTAGCGTGGATGCTCCATAAAAAACACACTTTTAATTGAATTATTATTAAATTAAAATGCCATAAATGAGAACACTAGTTTAACAAGTCTCCTTATAAGACCAGCTGACATTAAAGAGAAGGGCATTAAATACTGGAAAGATTTAGTGTTTCATAGTGAAGAAAATATATGGTCATACGTGGTTTGACAGGTCGCCTAGACAAGGGCCAAATACTTTCCAGGTGTCTGCAGGGTGGATCTGCAGTGTGAACGATATTGGTTCATACCCGATGCTTGATTGGGTATGCAAAAATTTCTCTAATATAGGTATTTCTGCCGAAGAGGTTTTATAAGCCATATTACCACTCTAAATTATCCAAGTTAGCATGAACATTTACTTACATATGTTTGTGATTGAATAAACATATGCTGAGCACACCCAATATTGAGAGTTTTACCCTCCCTGCACTCCCTGGGGTGTTTGGAAGTGCTGCTACCTCCATTTCAGAGGGACTGACAGTCTCAATAAAAAAGACAGAAGTGTGAAGTAGGGTCCAAGCCTGGATGAAGATCACCACTGCCAGTCCAATGCCAGTCACTATTTTTAAATACCAAACACAAAGGAACCATTTCTCTTTATACCTCTCTTCATTTTAATTTTGTTTTGATGGCAACACGAGGTGAAGATGTAAAACAAGTGCAACTCCCTTACCCATCCCCAGAGCTAACACAGTGCATCCATCCCTACACTGCCTTGTCTAAAGAAAGGGCTCAAAAGAGTCTTGCAGCACATCCTGCTGAGGGTGATGGGGACTATCACCATCAATTCGTAAAGTATGCATCAACTAGCAACTAAAGCTGGTGTTTTATGACTTAGCAAGACGCCTGCAGTCTCACAACCTAAGCACCTCCAATTCTCCACTCAGATAAACAGCTGCTCTCTCGTAAAGCTCAGCTGACCTGAAGTACATCTCAGTCAAGAAAAGGAGATGAAGGTTTAGGTGCAAGAGCCCAAGCATGAGGTGCCACAGAGCCTGTCATCATCTGGAAATGGGGAATCTCAGGATGAGGTCAGTGGAAGAAAGAATGTGACAGGGAAACAAAAATGAAATGTGTTTAAGAGGTGGATGAAAAATAAGTGTGTCTGAAGAAAGAAGTAACCAGGAAGTGTTACTTCTCAGTAAGAGAATCCTGTTTCCTCCCATACTAGGCTCTGTTCCCTTTTTCTACCTTGCCTCTTGAATAGCCTATCTCCTCCAGTGCCACCTTCAAACAGAAAAAAAATCATGAGTTCATGCAATATTCTTCTCCCACACACTGCCTGCGTGTTTTACAGCTTTCCCCATCCTGTTTCAACCTTGACTAGTGTCGTGGCTTAACCCCAGTCGGCAACTAAGCACCACACAGCTGCTCCCTCACCCTCCCCTCCCCCAGCGGGATGGGGGAGAGAATTGGAAGGGCAAAAATAAGAAAACTCGTGGGTTGAGATAAGAACAGTTTAATGACTGAAGAAATAATATAATAATAATAATAATAA
>NW_008795405.1:14206923-14247396 GCF_000699145.1 Aptenodytes forsteri
CCAACTCCCCCCAGTTTATATACTGAGCATGATGTCATATGGTATGGAATGTCCCTTTGGCCAGTTTGGGTCAGCTGTCCTGGCTGTGCCCCCTCCCAGCTTCTTGTGCACCTCCTCGCTGGCAGAGCATGGAAAGCTGAAAATTCCTTGACTTAGTATAAGCACTGCTTAGCAACAACTAAAATGTCAGTGTGTTATCACATTATTCTCATCCTAAATCCAAAACACAGCACTGTACCGGCTACTAGGAGGAAAATTAACCCTATCCCAGCCGAAACCAGGACAACTAGTGAGACTGCAAGTTCTCTACAGAGATTATGCAAGAAGCTTTCTGCCAAGACAACCTACAAACCCCACAAGACCCTCTCATTCCCAGCACTGATTTTAATTAGTGATGCGAATATTCTCAAGAGCATTTTCCACCTGTTGAAAAAGATCTACAATAGCACTGCTTAACACCAATATTAAAATATTTTAATATTACACTACTATTAGTAATGTACTATTAATTCTTTCTATGCTAAAGCCAACTGCCAAACTCTGTCTTTGGTGGATTAAATGCTGCCCCACTTTTTGGAGTCTATTTTACTTTCTGAAGCCATTTGTGCTTTTCAGTGGTGTTCCTTTTCTATTAGGCAGGACTGCAGATTGTCTGTTTATCATTCTTGTAATAATAAATATCTTTTTTGTCAAATGAACTATTTTATCATATAAGTGGAAAACCAAACAGACTACCAATCACATAGTCGAGAAGTCAGACTGTCGTGCAGTCTGTCTACAGCCAATCCTTTCATAATTCCAAGAACAAAGACTTAGAGATATCAACCTGATACCTTAAAATCATATTCTTAGCCAAACTCTGGTTTGAATTACCCTGCTATGAATTCAAAGTAGCTCCGATGACCACCATTGCAGACTTCAAATTTTTCCAGATAAGCTATACCAGGTTATCACAAACACGGATCTTAACTAGGTTTATGTGAATATACCGAGTTGTGATTTTTTTTTTTTCATTGAACTTTCTGCAGAACCATTTTATATGTCCGCTCTGGCATTTATACTTACAAAAAAGAAGGAGACTGCAGGCAGACTACAGCCATGCATAACACAAACAGATGCTTCCTGCTTCTTAATGGACACAGGCGACCTTTGGCTGAAGATGCAGCTTGTGTTCAATAGTCCCATTTTCTGTGAGACTTAATCATACCTCAGATCTGTACTGCCAGATTCACATAAATGAGCCAAATGCACAGCTCAGTTTAATTTCTAGTGCATTACAAAATGGCAATATTATATTTTTAGGTATAAAATGTCAATAGTCATTTTGGGCAACTTCCTTCTGGACGTCCAATTTCTCATTCCTTAAAAGAGCCTGTGGCTTACTGGAAGTTAATGTTCAGCCTACAGAAGTATAAGAAGTGCTTTTACTTAGTGCAGAAAAAAAAGAAAAATGCATAGCAAAAATTGGAACTCACGACACAGGGATTTTGATCCAGAAGCACTATTAAAATGGAAGATAAAAAACATGTTTGTCATCTCTGAACACCTTCTTCTAATTGGTGTTAAATTCTAAAATACAAAGGCAATTTATAAAGCAGAGAAAGGGAGAAGTGTGAAAAGTAGGGAGCAAACAGGGAAATCAATATTAAAAGATCAATAGTGAATAAGTTAACTTTTAAATTAGCCCTTTGTGATACAACAGTTTCAATTGACTCCACCTTTAGCATCTAAACAGCTTTGTGTCTTTTAGTTAGTTTCTCTGAACCTAAGATATCAGCTAGCAGACTGAAAGGATGCTTTACAAACCTGCTGTATAAAATAGTGAAAACTGTCAGTGAAAATGGGGAATGTAATACGGGGGGGGAAGGTACCCACTCGTGAGATGAAAAGACCATAGGACTACCCATGGCTGGTGGTTTAATATGTAGGATACCATTTACAGCGTTCATGAAAAACCTTTGTACTGCTCAAGGACACTTTTAGGCCTTTTCTTTGCATAAGGTATTCAAATGCATTTGAAATAATGTCAGTCTTTTCTACAACATATGAAATATGCCAGCAGCTTCCCTTTAAATCGATTTCCTGTAAGTAGTTTTGTTTGAAAACTGGCAAGTGCTGGGATTTTTTTTTTCCCCACAGACTTTTCTAAGGTGCCATTTTCTCATCTTACAAGCAAGAATTCTCAGTAATCTGCATAGGAACTTAAAGGAGGATACATAAAGGAAATTGTCCATGTCATATAATGGAAAAATAAAGAGTAAATTAGGAAACAATAAAAAGAGCTAAAGGGTGAAAACAAATTTTCCTGGTTTTTTTCCCCAGGAGTACTTCAGTCTGTTTTACTACAACTATTTCTTAAGGGTATTAGGTGCCTATTCATAGTTAGTAAATGAAATAGCATTTTTGTTTTAATTCATTGCTTCTTTAACAAATGCTAACTCCCATCTCTGCATCTTTAAATCCACAAAATCTCCACGTTCAATCCTAAGAAGTATTATAACGGCTGTAAATCTTGTTTTAATGGAATGTACATTTAGCTATGAGGAGATAATTGACGTTATGGAGGGCCTAGATGCTGAATTATATAGGTTATCTAATACAAAGGGGACTCATTACCGAAGCACTACAAACAAGTAGTAATATATGTATATTGTTCTGAGTGGCGTTATAGCAAAAGTGTTCGGGTCTGCAGGGATTTATAAAACACAAGAAAACAGCAGACATGCACTTGTAAATTTGTCTCATTTGTCTCTGAAGTTAAAGGTTATTCCCTTGATCTGAATTTGTAATAAAAACATGCTAGACTAAGGTTTGTAGAGAATGTTTGAATATGTAAATTGTGTATAATGATAGGCAATTATAGGGTAAAAACTGGACCTTATGAATGTTACAGAATTGCATGGAGCATCAAAGTATTTTCCTTTAGATGAAATATTTATCTTTTATGCATGTTATAAGCACTTTTTCAAAGGTATTCAGCAACCTATTTGAGTGGAGAGTTGACAAAAATCAAACCATTACAACCGACTAAGACTGTGGGCTTATGCACAGGAGAAGCCACAGCTTTTTACGGAATATACATAATAAATCTCTTGAACTAATGGTTCCGGAGATGGATCCTCAAGGACAAGTTCCACTGATTTTCACTCCCTTAGATGAAAGCTGGTCAGATGTTTCTGGATTTTTTTTAAGAAGATGTGGGCGTGGAAGTGTGGGGAGGGAGACTGGGGAGAATAACTAGGTAAGAACGTGAATTTTCTTGGTCTGATTCAATGAAGCCCCATTTCCCCTTCAGTTTGCTGGCTGCTGTTTTCAGGGAATAATTTTTTTTTTTTAAAAAAAAAAGGATGCTGCATCAAGATAGAAAGGAGTAAAGCCGGGAGAAGATACTGTAGTTTACGCTACTGAAGATAAGGTTTTCTCCTTCTCTGAGCACGACAGTCTGTTCAGGTTAACCAACTGCAGTGTTAGAATAACTCCAGCCGACTTGTCACAGAGTACAAAAGTCATCAGCAACTGAATGTTCTTTTCTGCACCGCAATTAAGACGAATCAATACGACGTGCCACAAATGGTATTTTACTCTCAATAAGAACTCGGGCTGAGTTTATTCAGAATATTTTAGCGCTTCCCCAGGGGATTTTGGTCCGACGCAGATGGCAAATAAAGTACTCAGCCTAGGGCTAGAGCACATTATGCTAATTCTAATGTCAGATGTACTTTAATATACAGCTCTATTTAATCACCCCATTATTTCACATTTCCATATGAAAAACCTGCGGCACTTCTGCAGAGCTTTCACTCTGCGACAATGCCAGCTTCCTTCAACTAGCTCACTGCGAAAGAGAAAGGAAGACTGGTCATTCTCGCCAGTCAAAATGTTACAGTTTCAAAGTTTCAGTATTCCTGAATTTAAAGTGGGTCTTCCAGTGCAATTAGCAAATCGCTCGGCTAGAATGCTGATATGTACAAAATGCTAAGGAGGTGTGATTGAAAAAAACTAAAAATAACAGCCCTCCCTCTCTACCTCATCCGCTCGCGCACACAGACATAGGCAAGCACATATCTCAAATCCGCTTGCAGAATAGTAATAATAAAAATAATGAAAATATTTTCATAGTGCAATTCAACCAATATTCTCAACACTTGTCACCAAACCACTGCTATTCCCGGCTGCATGGCTTCCGTTACTTAGAAGAACAGACATGGCTGGCACAGCTGCCAACCTACAGATGTCTCTGAATAAAACCTTCCTTGTGTATCAATAATTTTTGTCTGCAACAAACTACACCTCTAATTAGGTTTAGAAGCCACACACCTTCAGTATGGGCCGCTATCCAAATTATCTGCAAATTTACCTTGATGTCTCATCTCTGATGACCACAGAGTTTGAACCTATGGACTCGAAGGTAAAATGATTCAAAACTGGATTTACATTGAAAGGAATGAAGGAAAAAACTTTGCAGTGGAGCTGTTTTTCAAGCCATGTAGGCTTTTGATATGCAGACAGGGAAAGCAGAAGCAGTCCTTGGAGCACCTCTTCAGCATCCAAGCTTTCCCTTCAGAGTAATTCTGTGAAGGACCCTTAATTCAGCATTCGTGTACAGTCACCAGTGAAATGAGTTTCATGATCTCAATAAAATCTTCCCCCAGTTTGGCATAATTGGGGCTCCATGACAACTAGTACTGCATATCAGGGGGAGCCAGGTCAGGACTGGATTACACCGAGCTGCTATTAGAGGAATGCACGAAGCTTAAGTTGATAATTTTTTTAATCATTGCATTAAACCTACAACATATTTCACAAAAAAAGATCTATTTAAAAAAAGACGTACTTTTTCCTCCTCCAACCACCCAATCTGCATCCTTTAAAAATTGTTCAGCAATGCATGCAGCAGCCAGCACCTGGGGCCAGATCTCACCTGGTTTCACTGTTATGCATCCACATTTAAAGATACAGAACTGCGCTGCTGTGCCTTGACACGGCATATGCCACAGCTTCCATGTCCTAATTTGAACACGGCAGATGATATCCCTCACATTCAAGGCAGAAATGCTTACATTTTCAAGCTTTCTTTCATTTTTATATATATACATATATGTGTGTGCGTGTGTGTGTGTGTGTGTGTGTGTATGTATATATACATGATTGCTCTCTGTACGACTGGCTATGAATACGGCACTATGCACAAAGGAGAAAGGGAGCTGAGTACAGGGCAGAGGTCCATCCTTCCCCAGCTATTCCAACTAGACCTTCAAAAACACAATCTTATCTTTGGAGAAGCATATACAACAGTTTCACCCTACTCGAAGTTTTGCCTGAATGCTAAATACAGCATAAGTTAATTTAGTAAATTAGGGCAACTTTAAGATTTGTTTAAAGTAGAGAGTATCTCACCCTGAAAATGAGTAGTTCAATTCAAAAGAAGAAGAGGAAATGAATGTTTAATATGCCAATACAAAGCCCACCAAAGTCAATATGAATCTTTCCACCGGCTTCAGTGAGCTCTGGCTGAGGGTCTTCTTCCACATTGGGATTTCTTAGTCTCAAGACACTGTCTTCAATGAAAGGATAAATCTGGTTTGTGGTGGTGTAGTTAAAAGAAGATAACTGGGTTCACAGCAGCTATAAGCCTAAAGAACTCAGCTGTAAATATTTTAGAGGAATAAATGGAGACATATCTAGTAAAGTATCTTTTGTATCTTTAGTTAAAAGAAAAACAGTTGAAATAGGAGAAATACATAAACTGAAATTAATCCTTGACAATTCTGTTGCTTTTTCTTATGCTGATATTATGTTGGTTTTTGGAAGTAAAAAAGGATAATAATAATTCTCTGTAGATCTATCCTATTTCTTTAGCTCTCTTTAGATAAACTGACTGCATTCTTAAACTCCGTTATTCAGAATTCTTTGAAAAAATTGTAGCTGAGACTAGCAAAACAATTTTTTTAATAACATATTTATTCTTGGCAATAAACAAATTTGTGGAATCCCATTCAATTTCCATCATTATGGAAATTTTTCAAATGCCGGAATGTCTGCAGACACATCTTACACTAGGGGGTTCCTACAGGACTCAGAAGTCCTGTAAAGGAAAATCCCAGACAGGGTGGACAAAGCAGCAAAACAAGCAGAAGCTTTAAGAGGCTAAATATGGGGGGGTGAGGGGGGGACAAGGGAAAGTACAAAATACTTCAGATGAAAAATAAAACCCATCAGTTACACAAGCAGGGATCTTTGGGGTTGCTCCAGATTAAGCAGTTAAATTGCAATCTATGACTATGAAGTTGCGAAAGATCAATCTCCAACCATACTTCCTGAAGTGCAAAGATAAAAATACAATTTTTGCTCCTTAAATAGGTGGTGGTTTATGCCACTGTAACACTGCAGAAAATAATGCCAATGTTGGCTTAAAAGAAGATCCTAAAAACTTCCTATTTTATTTCTATACAATCCAGATTGATCACCTAAGAGAAGCATAATTAAACAATGCTAAGCATCCCAACCCCTTTGAGAATGTGCTGCCGAAAAATATTTTTAGAACAATCATTGTAGTAATTCTTCTTAGTTGTAGAAACACTCCAAATCAGAAAGTCAATTTTTCCTCTATTTGCAGAAGTGTGCTGGTTTTCACTGGAAAGGCGCCTGTGTTTTGTTTGGCTGCTGTTCATATACTGCCTTGGCAGGATTTCCTTGGATTGCTTACAGTGAGCATTGCTCTTGCATACAGTAGCATTCCCATTTTAACCGTCCCAGCCACACGTTTTCTAATAACACACGGAGAGCTGCAAAATCCCTATAAGCACAGCTCTTTAAAGCAGCAACAGAAGGGGGTGGGGGCGGAGGACCGGAGGGGGGGAGGCTCTGCTGGTTCAAAATCCAGCGCTGCAAACAGAGGATAGTCCTTTTAAAAACAACCAATGTGAATTGTGCTTAAGGAGAAGCTTTCCAGGAAAAGAAAAAAACATCTCCGAGAAGAGGGCCTGATTCAGCTGATTCACCGAATCTGATCTGCGCTGGCTGGGCTCTGAGCGTCACTGAATTGGGTCCCAAGTACTGTTTATTTTCTTCTTTTTTTTTAATTTTTCCTGCCCTTCTGAGGGGCGTGCAGATAACTTAATAATTCCTGGTATTACCTTGCGTGTTTGAGACCCTGCACTTGAGCCTGTGTTCCTCGTGCATCCAAATTTTCCACCCCGTCCAGGCGGGGGGAGGCTGGGGTACACGGGGAACACAGGGCTCCACTGTGGGAATCAAACGGGCAGGCAAGATGAGAGAGGAGGACATCTATCTCGCTGAAATAGTCGCAGGAAACAAATGCAGCATTTCTACCTACGGCTGAGAGAGAGAGAGAAAGCCAATAACAAAACCGTTATTCAGCTCCGTGCCCTTTACAAATAGGACTGACTTGTTAGTGGACAGCTGCGGCTCAGCCCCCCTCCACGCCATTCCAACTTGCTGCCTTTGCCACCCTGCTTTTGGAGATCGACAGCAATTTGCATCTCCATGCATCTCATTTCTCGTTAAGTAAGTTGATTAATTTGGGCGAGGGAAGTTGTTATTCAAAAAAACAGAAATTTCCACTGGCATTATTTCTGCCTTTCAAAATTCGCCGACCTCCCCCCCACCAGTCCAGCCCCCACTTCACACCTCTCTTTCTCCCTGTCCCTTTCTCCCCCCTTCCCACTCCCTCCCTCCCTCTCCCTCTTTCTCCCTGTTGTTTACAAAGGTTTCATTATGTTTTCAACTAATCAGAAAGGCCTACTAATACACAATTAACATGTGACTATAAAAAAAATAGCTTCCAGAAGAAGGAAAAGTAATTAAGTTGAGAATGCTTTTCAGTAAGTGCTCGCTTTAACCCATCGTCAGAGAACAGAGTCTAGGTTAGTCCGCAATGGATGGAACAGATGCCAAGGGCGAAATGTTAAAAGCAAATAAAAAAGGACATTATTTTCTTTGGGAATAATAACTATCAACGCCACAAAAACGAACATCAGACTGCAGTTGTTTTTATCTGACCTCCTCCTCTTTCCTCCACTTTTCTAAAGTGCCTTTTCTGTGTGTTTCATCAAAATAAATACAAAAATAAAGGTATCGTTTATTGCATCTTTGCTTCCAAGGTGACAGAAAACCAAGTAATCGGCATCACCATCGAAATGGCACAACGCTGTAGGTTATTAAAAAGATTTTACTTTAAAATATTTTAGGCCTGAACGTACACATAAACTAAGCTCCCAGAAAAGTCGGTAGGAATTCTGCCCAAGCAATGACAAGGGGTGTTGAACCCTCTGCAAGTTGTGCTGTGTTATCACAACATATAGCAACTACAGGAGACAGTTTTAAAGGTTGTAGTGTTTGCAGCACTTCAGTTATTAACTTTGGATCTATCTGCTGACACTGTCCTCAGCCTGAGAGTTGCCACACAGGTTGGCAGCCTGAGGACGCTAGCATATATATAACATATACCATATATGTGCATGTGTATTGGGGTGGGACATAAATTAAAATGTTATCTAAATAGATTCAGCCTTTTTTTTTTTTTTTTTTTTTTTTTTTTTTTTTTTTTTTTTTTTTTTTTTTTTTTTTTTTTTTTTTTTTTTTTTTTTTTTTTTTTTTTTTTTTTTTTTTTTTTTTTTTTTTTTTTTTTTTTTTTTTTTTTTTTTTTTTTTTTTTTTTTTTTTTTTTTTTTTTTTTTTTTTTTTTTTTTTTTTTTTTTTTTTTTTTTTTTTTTTTTTTTTTTTTTTTTTTTTTTTTTTTTTTTTTTTTTTTTTTTTTTTTTTTTTTTTTTTTTTTTTTTTTTTTTTTTTTTTTTTTTTTTTTTTTTTTTTTTTTTTTTTTTTTTTTTTTTTTTTAATCCAGGGATTGCCAAAATATATCCAAATGCTCCCTGTGTTCTTGATGCATTCAGCCAACCTCCACAGCAAAAATGGTTCCCTTTGGAAAAATATATATTCCTCTACACGTCTGTCCTTGGAGTGGAGCGTTTGGGATATTTTTTATTTCTGTTCCCCTCCCTCAAATGAATTCAAAACCAAGCAGACACTTAGTTGTGTATTTTGAAAACCAAATTCTGCAAGGAGCTCAGTGTTTTCAGCAAGACGCTAAACACCACTTTGGTCCCACTGAAATCAAGGGGGAGCTGAGGGGTGTTGGGAGGAACAGGTCCTCCAAAGTCACAAAGGACCACATGCAATAACAGCTCCTTTTCCTTACATTTACCCCCCAATGAATTTATATTCCAAACTATGTATCACATCCAGAGTATTTTTTACTATCCAAAATCCCATTAGTTTCATTGGCACTTTAGGTAATAAGATTTGCATGGTAAAAAATTCCATTTCTATTAGATTGGGTCCATAGGACTCACCAGCCTGATATGATTGTCAGAGGAAAGGGAGGATGTGTGGGTTTGTTACAATATGAGGATTTGTCCACACAGAATTTGGCACCAGTTTAATCAAAAGGACTCACTTTAACCAGTGCAAACCCCAGTGTAGCCTCTATTTCTGTCAGCTTAAAACTGGCTATATCAGAAAATTTCTCACTGTAAATTTATATAGGTATGCTAAAACAGGTCAGCTGAACTGGGGTGGCAATCAGTTAAAACAATCTATACCCTGAAGTATTCTGGATTATCTGTCTGAAAGACCCCTTTAGTTAAACTAGTGGAAGAGGGTGTTCAGGCCAGAGCCAATGCTGCACTGGCTTCACATAGGAAGCCTGTAAGAGAAATGATGGCATCTTGGGCTGGAACGTCAAGGTCTCTTTCAGGACAGAGTGAAATCAGTGAGATCCCATCAGCCAGACACTGCTGCTTTTTCTCATATAAGAACATAAAACCCCCGGGTCATGCCCACAGGCGGGACCCCATTTTCAACCATGGCCACCAGCAGAAGCGTAGGGAAAGAGCATGTGAATCAAGGTAGAAAAAAGTTCACAACTTGACCCTATCCAGACCTCCCAGTTCCTAGCAATCAATGATTTAGAGTCTTTCAGTGCCAGGGGTTGATCCAGACCAGATCAACATTTTTATTAACCACCCACCAAATCGTCCTGATCTTGCTTAGTCCTTTTCTGAATCTGTTTGTTACTTTTAGCCCCTGCAACATCTTGCGGCAATGAGATCCACACCTCCGTTCGGTGTGAGCAAAAAACTACATCGGCTTTAGGTCTGCTGCCTGACTCACAGGGCATTTCACAGGGACATTTGCACTGCCAAGTGCAACCTGAGTGTGTCATGGCAGCAGACCATCGCAAAATACTCCCTAGCGATATGGACAGCAAAATCACACTCTCTGCTTTTATACAATTCTTATTTCAGCCAAATCCTTACTGATTCCACAGGAGACTGACTTCTAACTAGCAGCAGATGGAAAACTTCAAGATTGGGCACAAGTCAGATATGGCACCTCCTTCCCAAACCATCCTTCCTTTAGTTTGTTTGCTCTTGATTTCTGATCAACTGAATAGTTTCTTGTTTTGTTCCTAGTCTAGGTTTAACATCTAATCTAGGTTTAAATGCCTCAAACAAAGGAGAAGTATTCACCAAATGCTAGGAGATGGGCTTATAAGTACTTTGCTGAAACTTGGCATTTTTCCACCTCTTGAGAACACTCTACAACCTGAAAATCAGTTATGGTCTGGAAGTTTTTCCTACTGCTCATTTCACGCGTAGTTCAGTTTACCTATTATTCATGGCTGTAGCTCTCGTTCTGAAAATGCACCTGGTGCGTAGCATCAAGACAATACTGAAGCCCCATTGGCTTCACGGACTTCATAACCTCACTCCAAACCTTCTGGAAATGGGGCCTGGAAGGGGTGTCACACTACTGAATCACCCCCAGTGTTCCTTCTTACCTGATTCATATTCCCTCTACCTGCTCCTTATGTAACTTGCTCATATATTTTCAGTTCTTTTCATCTTTCCCTATGAAACGATCCTGCCAACATTTTAATCACTTTTGTTGTTCTTCTCTCAATTACCTCCAATTTGACAACACTCTCCAATTAGCAAGGTGCACAGAATTATACACGGTCTTGGGTCATTGTTCTGTGGAAAAATAGTTTCCGATTTAGTCTTGCTGTGGATCAGATTCTGACTTCAAGAACACACTGGGATGGTGAAACTGAGGACTGAATTTGGCCCATGTGCATAACAAAGGCTGACTGAAGTGTACAAATTGAGAAGTAGGGGTATTTTCCACAGCTCAGTGTCATTGTCCCTGGATCAAGCAGTGGTCAAGAGCCTTCCCTTCTCTATGACCCCTGAGACCGGCAGACAGAGCTGGGTGACGGAGGGATTAATTGACAACCTTCAGTCTGGACTGTTTTGCCTTTATCAATCTCAGGCAGATGCTTAACTCTATGGAGAAGTTATTTTCTAACCAAAACATCATGGCATGCCAGATTTACAAAAAAATGCAACTGAGGGATATGGGATGCAAAGCAGCAAGAAGGGCCCCGGACATGCACAGAACAGGCAGCAATCAGGCTGACTTATAGCTGGAGTTTGGCGGGAGGCTCCAGATAAGCATCCAGGAGTGTCTGACAGGGGACAGATAGTGAGGATGCCAAGGAATTGTTTGGGGGATCCCACTGGGGTATAACAAGAAGTAATGGGATTTAATTGGACCAGTGACAGTGTAGGCCGATTATCAGGAAAATGTTTCTTAACTCTGAGGACGGCAAATGCTTAAGAGAAGCCCCAAGCCGGCAGCGTCTCAGACGAGGGGGAGCACTTGAGAGTACGCAACAAAAATAATGTCGCATTGCCAGAGTCAGGGCAGCATTATGAAACAGGCGTTTTCTGCTTTCTAAATTTATGGCCGTGATTCACAAAAATGAATCGGGTTGCTCCAAGTACCCCATTTAGAAACACCGGACTCAGCGTGAGCTGCACACACCCCCTCCAACCTCAACAGAGGCTGTGCCATATGGGAGCCTTGGTGCGCTCTAGAAATGAGTGTTATCAATATCAGTCACCGAGAGATCAGGTCAAAACTGTTAATATCTCATCAGTCACGCAAACTGCATCTCTTTCCCAACACACACCTACAGATTTATTATTAGGGTGCTTCAGCTCTTTTGTATTTTTAAATCAAGCTGATTCACATACTTTAATGTTCATTATACAATTAAAAATATATGACGGTAAAAGGTTTTTTCCTAACTCATTAGGAAATACATATGATATATATTTATAAATTACATATTATCATCTTTTTCGACCTAATGATGTGTGCTGTCTCAGGCAAGATGACCTGTTACTCAGACTAATTGATCCCATTTCATATCTACAAGCACAAGGTCATTTGGCTCTATCCATAAAACATGTTCTTTGGGTTTTGCTGGGAGGGGGGATGGGAGGGAAACAAGATTGAACACTTGAGTCAATATTTATCCTTTTGTCAAGATGGATGTGGAATGGATAAATCTGGTGTATATGCTTTGTCTGCTGAACTTGGCAACATGGACTCTGCCCAGCAGACCCATCAAAGTCAACAAATACTCTCCCAATTAACTAACAGTGAATGCTAGGTACCAGACAAACAGAGAAGTCCTGACTGCTTCAGTGAATAACATGAACTTTCATGATGACAAAATGAGCAGCCCTACCCACTCCCCCAAGAGGTGAGATAAACACTCAAGGTCATTGAAATGTTGGGAGAAATAATAAAATAATTTCTGAGGTATCGATTCAAAAATGCCTGTTTCTAAAGCCACTTTCTCTGCCTAGGAAGATCCCTTACATTTAGTGGCCTTCAATTCTTCCAAGCCCCAATGCACGCACAATTGTTCTCAACTGCACTCTTGTGTTTGAAAAAAGAAATTGGATTAATGCATAAACCTTGCCTTCCTGAAGACTAAAATGGGACAGAAGCATGAAAGCTCCCCTAATTCTCTAGCCCTCAAAGCACGAAAAGGGACTTGCATCTTTTTGTTCCTCAAATCAAAGAGGACTTAAATCAAAGTGGTCACTCCTGCTTCAGTCTACAGGCCTGACCTTACTCGGAGATTCGGAGCAATTTGTCACATCTCCTGCACAGTGTGGGGTGCTCTGAAAACACAAAGCAGCGACTGGCGAAGGCTGGAGCCACATTTCACACGGCTCCACACTGCCAGTTCTCCCTCCCCTGAGTACACCAATGTGTTTGTGTCAGGTTTGGGAGCTGGAGGCTGACCGAACGCAGACCAAGTTCCTCTGCACCTCAGCCATGCGCTGCCCTTCTCACAGCCATTGCCAGATCTGCAAGGAGGAAAGGCTGTGGTCATGGCACGCACAATTTCAGCAGGACGGGGCAGGGATGGGAAGCAGCATGGGGACCATGAAAAGTAACCAGAGGTACTGCCTGCGACAAAGCCACCAGGCTCTGACGAGGGAATCCAAATGGCAGCAAGGGTGACATCTGAAAGCTGCCCACAGAAAAGGACCGTGAAGCTCCATTGAAGCTACAGGGAACTAGAGATCTGAATTCCTCCCTTCAAATCTCACTTTGTGATACACACACTTCACTCCTATCTTTTCCTCACTAATTATCCTTTCCTCCTTTGCCAATTTCCCCTTTGTTTTACCTCCTATCATCAAGCTCTCTTCTGGTGGCTTCTGCTTAATTTTTCCACTGTTGAAGTACCAGTCAGAAACTAAGCAGACCAAATTTTGCCCTATTGTAAATCTACCAGAGCCTTTTACCAGAGATAAATGTAGCCCTGCAGACACAATAGGGTACAACGGAGTGGCATACGGAGAGATCTGATTTTCATTACTATAAGGATACAGGCAATACAGTTATGTGGTGATTATTATATAACCCACACCTCTATAATGGACAAACGGGAGTCAAACTTGTACACTTAAGTAATAAAAGGTTTACAAATGGGCCTTTTCTATTAATGTAAATAGTCTTCCCTATTTTATTAAGATGCATCTACTGTACAGTGCACTGAGCTAACAAGCAATCTTCAGTTGCCACCTCGCGTGTCTGCATTGCATAGTACAATTCCTCCTAGATAAATATCTCGAGAGAAGCAGGAAAACAATTAAAACTAGAAGGTAATAAATGATGAAGAAGCCTATGAACAGCATGCTGGCCCTCTTCCCAGTCTTCATTCATGCATCAAAAAATCCCATAGCTCTGAGTCTTTGAGAGGGCAGCTGGGCAGTAGGGATGTCCACAGTAATATAAATGGGAATTAGATATGATCGAATGTGCTCATTGCATTTTCAACAGTACATGTAATCTTCTCCCCCTTTCCCTCCAGTTCCCCCACCTCTCACCCTGCTACCAGAATAGATGACAAATGATCCTGTAACCAAGCAACTGGGCAATTGAAGAGTTTCAAAGTTCCAGTACATGATAGTTTAGCTATGATCATTTGGGTGATCAGGCTCTGACTGGAGATGCCATCCCCAAGTTAAATACTTGTGCTCTCTCCGATTAGTTTTACCCTGGCAAGGGTTTGCAAGGGTTGGCAGAGGTAGAATTTTGTCCTCAGAGCTTAGTAGCTTCTGCTGCACGCAAGAGGATGACGACCACAGAGGAAATGAAGATGCATCTACTTGACAGTCACCTGCATAGCAGCAATGGAGGCAGCCCAGTTAATACAGCCTTGGTGATACTCCATCAGTGATACCCCAATGAGATTTCATCCCCAGCTAGTGAGTGCTCATACAGAGTCCATCGGTAGGTATGCTTAGCACACTTTAATCCACCACCATTATTCTATTTCTTTGCATAATGCAATAACATTTTTATAAGAATTAAGTCACTGAAAACATTTTAAAATATCTAAATCTTTTTCATGAGTCTATTCTAACTGCAGTAGCCCTTTCCACCGGGGGATGGATTGTGAGATAATTGATTTTGATGCCACCACGTGTGCCCTTGCTTTAGACTCAGGACACATAACTCACGTGGAGGTCAATTATCTCATAGTACAGTCCCCAGTGGCAGAGTCTATGGCTTAAAAAGATCCTATGCCAGAAAAAGTATACCATTATTACAGGCTGGTATTTGTTTCCAAACAAAAATTTAATGGTAAGATTGTTTACTGCCTACCCGCATATACGTGCAGATACATGTGTGTGTATAAAATATATATTGAATATAAAAGGAATATGTTGAATGTATATCTATTTGTACAGGTATGTCTGTAACACTAACCACTACAGTATTTTTGATGTAGATGTAGAAAAATGTACAGCACGGATTTTTAACTCTTGCATTGCAAAGAGAATGTCTGTAGTAAGGACATTCAGTTCTGCCCATTTGAATAAACAAGGCAAATAAATGTCTTTAAAAGAAATGCAGCCCAGAATCTGCTAATTGTTTTTAAACTCTGAGATGTATTAAGCCTTGTCAAATCCTTGAGTATCCTGGCAATACTGAATCAGCATTCACATATCATCTATAACTGTTAACTAGCCACCACAGATGAAAACTATTAGTAATAAAACTTGACCCTATTAGGTTGACCCAAGATTAAGTTTTCTGGCTGATCACTGAATGGGGGTGGTCAGACATGCATTTGTGCATCTCCATTTAGCAACAGGGGCCCAGAAGAATGTGGCAGTATTCTAAAGAAAACTAGTCATAGGTAACTAAACCCCCCACAAAAGACTTGGCAAGCCACCCTGAGATCACACTGCCAAATTCCAAAGGGGGGTGAGTGCTTTCAAATACCCAGCAAGCATTCAGGCTAGACTCTTCGGTGAGGCAGAGGTTAAATCAGTATCAGGTAGAGAAAATTGGTGCAAACAGTGCCATCTTTACCAGGTTGGGATTCTAGGCTGCACAGTAAGAGGTAGCTTGCAGGTAAGGGGATATGGCAGAAAAATCCGTCAACTGGAAAATATCACCTACCCTTTCTTCAGCCCAGCTCCTTGGTGCCTCTCCATAAGCACACTCTTCCAATCTCAGTTTTTAAGTTACGTCCAATTTCTGACCCCAGGTGAATGTTGAAAGTATTCACACCTTACCACTTACAACTCCATTTGTTTTTTACCACTTAAACCCACAGAATATAGCCTCAGCCATTTGAATACCAAGCCTCAAGGCGATGTCAGTCCCAGTGATGCCAGAGGGACTGAGATGTGCCTCAAAGTGAAGACAGTGAAAGAAATTAGGAAAACTATCTTGGGAATGTGCATCAGTGGGACATTTTAAAGCTAAATGAGACCTATGTTCCTTTTCAAAGTCAGGCTGAAAATCAAAGAACTTCAAGTAAGAAAACACACACTTTGGGAAATTAAGAGGTTAGTGCAGCTGGAGTTTTTCATCACTGCTGCTTAGTGTAGGTTTATTGGTCGCTTTTAAGTAAAGAATGCCTAGCAAAGATCATCTCCAGCATACAGAGCTTCGAACCTGGAACTATTAGCATCCTCTTCAGGGTGAATAATTGCAATCAATAAATTCACCCTCTTCATCCATGTTAGAATTACTGTGGCCACAGATAGTGCAGATATGCTGAGGGATTTGGGGTGTAATCTTCCTCATGGCACTGCTCTCACTGAACTTACATGTCATTCTATTGAGCAGTAATTAACAAAACCAAAAAGACTAAAAAAAAAAAGATTTAAAAAAAAAAATACCACAAAACCAAAAGAAAAACCCCTCCAGATCTTGTGAACTATGGGAGTGCAGGAGGCCAGGTCCCTGTAGAGTCTGGCTGGTTTAATAACACTAGTAAGAAAACAAGAGTAGTAAAAAGAACGATCAGAGTGTTCAAGAGCAGCGAACAGAATATCAATCACAGTGCAACTGCCAAAACGCTGCCTGTTCTACTCCTTGCCGAGACACTAACTCCGAACAATTTGCTGCAGCAAAGGAGCAGATTTAATGAAACAACATGGGTTGCAGTGGCAGGACGGCATGCTGGCACCAGTGCAGGGCACGGCAGCACATGTGCTCCCACCTCCTTGCAGGGTGCTGATCCCCTCCCCTGCTCCCCAGCAAGATGGCAGTCCCAGAGCAGTCATGCAAGAGGCAGAGACACAAATCTACCCACTCCTGCTCTCCCTCCACCCTTTCTCCTCTGGAGCAAACCCCAGGGATGCAGCTCGTGTGCTCCAGACCTAGGCTGGCATTGGAAATGCCAGTGTGAGCTGAAGCAGGAGAGGAATGGAGGACACTCTACTGCTCGCACAGTGGTGTTGGGAGAGGCCTCACTCTTGCCTTACAAAAAAACATTTGGAAGCCTCCACAGATGCTGACTTTGCTCCCCAAAACAGTTCATTGATGGTCAGGAAGACCTACTCCCAAACAAACTGCCCCTTGGCAGGAGCCAGGGTGAAAGGACCCGAGCCCAGAGAGCCCAGCACAAGTCACTGGAAAATTTTAATACCTCAGCTTTTGTCCCAAAATGTGCCCTCCTAAGTTTTAACACAGGTGACCAGCATGTCCTACGTCTACTATTATGATTCCTGCTTGATTTACAAACTGCTCGGTCTCCCTGAGCATACCCCGCAGCCCCACACACTGCATGTGGAGTACCATGGGCCCATCAATTCAGCGTGACACAAATTCTCACAGTGGAGTGATGTTTTGCACCGGGCTATTGTCCACAAACCATTATTTGTTGAAAAACAAACAAAAGGAGAACATTGGAGATACTTTTACATTATACTTTTCTGGTTCCTGAAAATGTGAGATAATGAATAAAAATGTTCATTACAGAATTATTCACTTTTCTCCATGATTCACGTCCCAGTAATTACCGTGACCAGCCTAATAAAAACTGCTACAAAACGAAGGTCAACTAGCAGTTAGAAGTGTTCATTTTCATTTCAATGTATTCATCTCTGGCTCCTAATGGCCTCATTTTCTCCTATGCTCTTTAATAAATACCACTGAATTACAGGTTAAATAGCTAAATTAAATTATTGCAATTACAGCGTGCGGAGCACTGAAACTGGTTTACCTTTCCCAGTTCAATTAGAGGGGAAGTTTCAACAGCCTGAGACTCCTGATTGCTGTCAATATTCTGAATCACTAGGAATCCGCACTAAAGGCCAGGTTATTTGGTTACAACCTGGGTAATTTCTACACCCCTCTTCCCTCCTGTATAAAGAGGAATGACTTGAGCGCTCTCAGCTAAAACAAAATGAGGCAATCAAAGTATTTTGGGGGAAAGCAACCACAACGCATAATTGATTCTTTCTGACTGAAGAGAAGGGAGCCTTGAAGTGGCTCAGGCTGAGGGAGAATATAGGAAACGACAACCTTCTTCCTCTAAAGGAGGGGCAAGTACATTTTAATAAATATGAATGCTTAACCTGCCATCGGCCCACAATTATTTTACATGTACAAATTAAAGATGTTCTTCATTATTTAAATATATTCCAGCATTTGTTGATGTTGCCCCTTCCACAGGCTTAATTATTTAACATCCTTTTATAAGAATGAATATCTTAATAATAAGGACCATTGGAAGATAATTTTTTTTTAAAAAAAAAAAAAGCTTTGTTTCCAAAAGATCCCAGAGCATGCAGCGATATTTGTTGTGGAAGAGCTCCCCCTTACTTCTTCACTCTCATGTTTGCAAAAAGCACCAAAAAAAGCTATCAAGGATGGGGGATTCTTTCCTGCAATGATAACAGGACATGAAACACAGGCACACTCAAATACAGTTAGAACAAGATACTGAAATATTTTGACTGCTCAGTGCTATTGCTATTTCTAGCGTCAAGGGGAGAGGGAATCTGTTTGTCTTCCACCAAAATCCACATGTTCAAAGCCACATGTTCTGTACTGCAGTTAAACGGAGAAACGATACTGCCACTGTGAGAAAAGTGAGGTGGACCAAGCAGCTAAATCACTCACAGGCTTGGATTATTCCTTCTTAGGACACCTACGGGAAGTAGCAAGAAAGGGCATTACTTTGTGCCAAGCTGAGGACCCACATTAAAATATCTCTATGGCCAAAGTAAAAATATATATACACTCATTAAGGTAATTGGGAGCATACACAAAATCCTGTTCTTTTATGATCTCATCTTTAATACCTTTTGCCACTATCAGTATTTAATTCCTGGTAATCAACTGGGTGTAAACAAGAACAGAATATAGCCAACACACCGAAACGGACTTGGGATTAATATGAATGTTCAAGAAGGGGACACTGATAGGGACACCACTGTGAATTAAAAATGCCACCGAGTCCTTGCATGTGCCACATCAAGGCTGTGGAACATAAATACGATTTTGCCTACTGGATTTTGGGTTGGGGTTTTTTTGGATGTGGATCCTGCTGCAAACAGCCTTAACGAGCCACAATATTGCACTGATGTTTGTTCTCAGTAGCTTGAGCAGAACTGTATCCCTATCATATTTTCTACAAATTATAAACCACACTTCTCATGAACTTGGGTAGAGAGACAGATTCCACATGTGAATTACCAAGAGAAGATCAAATCTGCAACAAGGTAACCTACAGTGCGGGGCAGATCCTGAACATACTTTATAACAATGCAAGAGTTAATTAGTGGCAGCACCTAGAGCCCCAAAGGAGACAAAAGCACTGTATAGTGCTTTGGGAGACTCAGCAGAGAAAGCCAGAAACACAAATAGAGAGAAAGTATTACCAGGATCACTATGAAGTCCCGAGTAAAGAGTACTAAAGGGCTTAGTGCACATGTGAGTAGAGGAAGAGGATGAGGAGTTCTGAACATGTGAATTTCTCAAACTCATCCCTCTAAACAAACTTGAAAGGTTTGATTCTCCACCCACCCTTCCTCAACCTGAGAGCAGGGTTCAGTTCACATACAACCTTGTGAACCGAACCCTGCAGGGCTTGAACAGTTCCAGCCAAAACTGTAGCAATGGAAATGAAATGCGTGTTTTGTGATAGCTGACAAATTAGGTTACATCTCTCCAACTGTGAAGTGCATCCACTCTGCAAGGTATGTTTCCACTGCTTTCCTCCCAGGTTTAAGAGGGCACCCATAACAACCCAGGGCTGAGTGGGACTCAGATCCTATTTGGAATCTAGCTGGGATACGCAGGGCATGGAAGAGACAATTGGAAGGTTTTTCTTATGTCTATCACATTAAAAAAGCACTTGGAGGATAACTGTACCAGCCAAGCAATGTAATCAATGTATAAAGCCCATTCCTTTTCACAGGACACCACAGATCTTATCTTACAGATTTGACTTACATGGTTAAAGTTAAAACAAGTTTGAAGACTGTGGACTAGAGCTGCTCAGAACACTTTTACCAAAGATTCTTGACAGCTAAGATGGCCTGTGTTAAGAGCAGAATTTCAGTGAAGTTTCATCAGAAAGACGGTGCAAGAGAATAAAAGAGAGTTGTCTAGTGGTCAGGGACCTGCCCTGGTAGTCATAAGACCCATATTCAACTCCTTTTGTCAGACTGCAAATGATCTGGGAGAAAGATGCTGAAACAACATTGATACTGACCCAGAAGTTTTTGCCTAAAAAAACTGAACACACAATTCCATTTCTGAGAAATCTTTAAGTTTGGGTTTCATTCCATTAGGAAGAAAAAAACAATCTGAAACTTTAATAATGGATGCAAAGTGAACATTTGTTATTCTTCTCAATTCTTAGGACACAAGTCCTAAGAATTTTCTCCCTATGAGAAACCTGATAGAAGTCACCATGAAGTTTCTAGTGGGTTGAACAGACCACAGTTTCACACCTAGATCATGTGTGGGGTTTTTCAGAACACCAGTGCTAACACCTGAAAAAGTGAAGGAAGATGAATTTTTCTGGGCAATTTCAAGCTTTTATTTCACTATGAAGTTCAAGTTTCCTCAGCTAGAAGCCAGGTAGGAAGGAATACTAGTGCATTATAACAGACAATAAAAGGAAACATAAAATGTACTGCTGCAATTCCTTGAATTACAGAAACCAATCAAAGCTCAGACAACTTGGAAACATGAGCCAACACTAACTTCTTTTTGACTCTTTTTGTTTTACTCTGTGAAGCATAGTTTGTACCCTCTAGGGTGAAGCCTTTATTATACTCCCTAGGGAAGAAACACCAGCTTGCTGAAGTCACTCCTTTTACAGCCGAATTGCCACTCCCTTCTTCAAGGTGAAGAGAAAGGGCAATATCACCATAATGCACTATCGAGATCTCAGCGATTTCAGGAGACTCCAAACCAGCCTCTCAGGGCTCGTGGCAAACTGCATTGCCTGAGGGAGGGTAGTGATAAAGTCTAGAGACTTCTCCAGGGCTGACAACTGTATCACTGCAGTCAGATGCAATTACGGACTGGAGCAGCTAGCAGGAAAGGGGATTGACAGTGACCAAGAGGTGGAAAGGCCTGGGAGAAAACAGACCAAACATTAGTAATGCAAAGTCAATGCCTAGATTGCTAAATCTATGTGTTACACAAAGGACCTCCTCTGGCAACCGTTACTCAAGATGACTAACGTTTGCTCATGCTGACTTCAACGAAAACTAAGTGCCTGAGAAACTGCTACCTAGGGTGAGGAAGGGTATGTCTACATGGTATCTGGCAGGCTGACAAAGGCTCACCCTGCCTGCACTCGAACCTGGCCAGACGCAAGCCAGCACCAATGCAGAGGAGACGTAGCTGTGGTTAGTACAACCCCAAACCCGAGCTAACAAGCCCTGCAGAGAGATGGGGCTGGGGCTCAACATCCTCACTCACACAGCTGTACGGCTTCCGGTGCAGGCCTGGCTTGCGTCCAGTTGGCTTGAAGCATGGGCAGAACAAGCTCGTGTCTGCTTGCAAAATACCACACACACCTACCTTCACACAGCTCTGACTTTCGCCCAAGAGGTTGAAGAAATGAAGAAATCCCACATAAAGCAGCCATTCTGGATTCTTGGCTTCTTCAAAACCTGGAGATTCACACTGTAGAGCCAACCCAGGTTTGCTTTCCTAGCGGGCTCCAGGTATCAAGTACTTAATCTCAACAAGGTAAAATTAGTTGTATTTAAATCTTTCAGGTCCCCTCTTTTTTTAAATTTATTTTGTGTGTTCTCAGTTATAGTAAAAGTTAAAAGCCAAGCAGATTCCATGATTTGATCAGAAATGCTCCAGCATCTCCATGCATAAGTTTTAGCCCTCCTAAGTAGGAATTTTAGACGTACTTTTGTCGTGCATTTCAATTCTGACTACCTTGGGCCAAAATACTCTTATCTTCTGCAAGATAACTTGATAACTGCTGACCTGGATTATGAGCTCAATCCAAACCCAAAGCAAATCACTTTCAACCGTACATTCATTTTATGCCTGCTGTTCATGTAGCGACGTGACCAGACCAGATTTCTAGAGGCCGGGAACTTACTAACAAAGTCTGTGCCCAAGCCCTTTTTTTTCCTGCCTGTAAAATGGTCATACTCACCTGTGAGGGCTGATTAGGACAAACCACAAAGATGAACTATGCTACACTCAGGCAAGTTGCAGCATTTTTAAGGATTATCGCTCCATTTCTAAACCACCAAAGCCTACACTTCGGAGAGCAGAGGAGTCGAGAAACACTACACTCTCTGACCCCTACACAGCTTAAATTCTTAGGAATCTATCTACATGTCAACATGATGGCCACTATTCATAAGTAACAAAGCTGGACACTGCACCCTGATGCTTTCCAATCAAACCAGATCACTACACCCATTGCCAAAAATAATGACTAATGAAATGACTAAGAGGGATGGGTAACTGAAAAGCAGAGGCTGCAGGAGTGACACAATACTGTGAAGTATTAATTCTGTCAGGGAGCCTGGCACTGAGTATTTTATATCCTTTTCTCTTTGGGAACACAATGCCAATCCAGTCTGGTCATTTTATTTCATAGGAGAGGGGAATTCCTCCTTGCAGCAGGAACCTCATCGCTGCAAAGGAAAAAGTAAAGTCATCCAGAAGAACAACAAAATGTTAAAGCAAGTCTGTATATTAGAGCTTAAAGTGGGACTCAGAAAGGCAGCAAATGACAACTGAACCAGAATCTTCTCTTGCTTCTTACACAGACGTAAGAAGAGAGAGAAGTGAGACAGGAGCACGACAATGGCAAAAATGAGTGGACTGTGCCAAACTTTCTCTTACTACCCTTGCCAAAATGCCCTGTTGTCTCCTGAAATACAACTTAATGGCAGTCAGGTAGCAAGAAGCCTGATCTAATGCTCGCTGAATCAATAGCAATTGATTTTTCTGGTAACTCCCATGGACTTCTTCTATGTCCTGCCCTGAAAGAGTTCATTTGTTCCCTCGCTATTTGATCGTATTTCTTCCTAGAGTGGATCTCCAAGGGTTGAATTTCTCTGAACATACAAGTCTATTCACAGTAATCCTGTTCAGGTTCTTGCACTGCTTGCTTTATCTGCATACCTGTTTGCCTGAGATTAAGCCTCACATGTTATTATTCCTTCCACATCCCCACTAAAGAGACACACCGGGGGGAAAGGGAGTTGGTGACGTTCACAGAGGGACTGTGTGGTGGGGGCAGCAGCAAGAAACCCCAACTACACTGGCTTCCCAGTTAGGCATTTGAGCTGCAAAACTATCCTTGCTGTAATGACTTGTATTTTATTGTTTATTGTTTGCTCACTCTTCAAATTAGAAGTGCTCTGGGCTCCTTGGAATGAAAGGTTCTAACTAAGTACATATTGTTGCTGTTGTTGTTGTTGTTGTTGTTGTTATCATTAAGATTATTCACAAATAGAAGCGTCAAGGTAGATTCAGAACAAGTTCTGCTGAGGCTCGTGTATCTTCCGGGCATCTATCTCTGCTGTTATATAGTATTAAAGTGTGAACAGGGAAAACCATGTACCCAGTCAGCGCTGTGTTTAAGTGGCCTGCCAATTCCAGCTAATCACCAAGTTATTTACTTCCAGTTTATTAGGCCGAAACTGCCACTAGCTGTTGGCAGCCTCTAATATTTACACCTTACTTTCCTGGGGTCTCTTCAACACTGCTGTAATAAAAAAGCCATTTCTTCCAGGTTTAGATGCAGGAATTAACACACAGAGCACCACGCGAGGCCAAGCCAAATTCTGATCTCAGTTACAAATGTGCAACCCCATTGATTTCCAATGGCTTAATTTGCAATGGTCTTGAGCTGCTGTACCTGAAAGCACAATTTGATCCACTGTTTTCACAGAGAGAAGTAACAGCAGTACCTCTTATACACTTGTGAGTATTTTAAACACAGTAACAGTTAGACAAACATCAATCAATCACCATCAGTGGCCCTCAGTCTCATTTCCATCACATTCAGTAAAACCCAGGATGAGCAATTCCTCAAAAATTAGCTTAAATTATTCTCACTCATTTTATATACTACTGTAGCTTTTTATTATTTTAGTATTTGAGCACCTCAGAAACTTTCACATCTTTATCCTCAGAATACTCCCAGTGAAGAGTTGGAATTCCTTACTGAATTGGTGGGAGACTTTCCATGGAGAAATTAAGGGACTTTTCCAAGATCACAGGGAAAATTCAGCGGAGAAACAAGGCTTGGGTTCAGATTTTCCAAACTGTAGGGAACAGGACATGAGATACAAGAATCTCCTTCTCTTATTGATACTTTTCACTGGATAGCAATAAAAGCATACGGCAAATTCTCAAATTCACTCACTATTTTTCAATCTGGATTTTCCTTTTTTAGCCAGATACAGAGTCCTTTCATTGACATCATTGGGGACCCCTGGACAGGAATGTTTTCTTTTCTCCCAGCTGTAAAGAGAGCCTGTTGTTGGTCTCCTAAAGCTGCCTTTTCCAAGGAACGCTCCCTGTGCAGTGTTCTCCTTTGATTTTAGACATGATTAAAACTTACAGCCATGCTCTCAGTTGTGTAAGGCTAACAGAGTATCTACCTGCGCAGAGATGAGCAAACGTGAGATTCCTGATGCTAAGCCTCTGATGTGCATTGAGCTATGTGCTCCACATGAAGTTCCCAACCCCTTTATGCCTTCCAGCTGCCAGCAGAAGGGAGTTCCACAATTTGCTCAGGGCCAGGCACACCTTTATTCATAGGAAAACCTGCTAAGAAGCAGCCAGAGCAAACCAATACTGACTCATACCACATGTGTACTTGCTCAAGTGACCACTTCCAGAAACGATAAAATACTGCGGACAAGCCCTGTCCTGCAAAAATTACACATTCGCAGCTCATTCGGCAGACTGGGTTCATTGCAATGAGGAAAGCCACCATGTTACAAAGGATAGCTTTCTTTACACATTTTCTCAAAGATGTTTTCTCCCACCCCATGTAACTGTGTAGGAACAACCAGTCAGGAGACAACACCAAGAGAAACTGCAACATACTTTGCTGAACTGCACTGTAAGCTGTGCCCCATCTCTTGACTTCAGTCCTGGCTCTCCTCCACAGAAATGAAGTTAACCATGCACTACAGGCTGACCAGCAACAATATCAGCCACATGAGTATCTCGCCAGCTTAATTTAGGATGGTCATGTTTGCATCAGTTACATTTCTTCCCTATAAGAAAAGAAAGCTAAGAAGAGAGTAGAGAAAGAAAGAGAAGTAAAGGAAGACAAAAAGCAGGTTTTGTTTTTTAATAACTTGAAAGTATGATCTGATAGGGAGAGAGCATTTAGTTTATTTTGGTCCACTTCAGATTTCCAGTCACTTTGTGAGGTATATCAGTTGGCAACTGTGGACATTTTAGCACAGTCAGGTAGACAAAGGTCAGGAAGAATCATCAGAAGCAATCTAAAAGGCCAGGTTTTACCCTAGTAAAGTGTAGTTACTTTAATTAAAAAAGTCTTGCTGCTCAGTTCAGTACCATCTATGAAACAAAACCCAAGGATTTAAGAAATAATTATATTTGAAATTATATTAATTAATGTTCAATTATATTTGAAATTAATGTCATTATAGTTACATCCCAAATGAAAAAGCCAGCTAAATGTAAAACCAGTCTCTCCTCTGTTCTCACCTGCCTGCTGTATGTAAAGTCCTATTCAGGTACCAGGGGAACGGAAGGTCCCACTGGAAGTACTCTTTGCTGTAATTTTTACATGACTACAGTACAGAAGCTAACGTGGCCAGAGCTCTGGGATGCCAGTACCTTTCCTTCTCCATGACTCCAAGTCCTTTCTCTGTCCCTGTTATCCTCCATCTCCCCTCCTCTCTCTCTTTCCCTCTCTCTCCTGCCATACACACACATCCCAAGTCAGAGTGATTTATAGACAGCAAGGAAGATTTGTGTTGGACTTTACATCTCCGTCTGTCCATCTGTGAAACAGTTTTCTAGTCATAGACATTACCTGAATAGCGATTTAACAAAAAATAAAAATGCAAAGGCCATTTCACAAAAAAAATCCAAGTCACTGAATTTGTTAAGCTAACTATTTTTTCTCTTTTGTTCACAGTAATGCTGGCAAACATTTTTAAAAGTGCAGGAAAGATTTTTAAAAGAGGCTTTAAAAAGCAAGCTCTCTCTGTTTTTTGGAAACACTGACAATCCTACTGCCATTATCAGAAATGCCTGCCCTTGGCCAAAATCTCTCCTGCTCCACTCTGACACGCACTGGCTGCTAACCTGCTGTTACACACTGGCTGGGAAGGCGTACTTGAACAGCCAAGAGGGCACCGCTTGTGAAAGGACTGTAAAGCATCATGCACTACTAAACTGGAGAGCCCACACAGAAAGATCCTGTTTGTACCTGCTTTTATCTAAAAAGCTGTTGCACTTACTGTGTGCAGGTGTACGTCAAAGTTAGCTGGACGCTACAAAACCTGATCTGGTGCCCACGCAATTCAGTCTTTTGCTCCTTTTACTGTCTGCTCTCCACAGATCTGCATGAACTCAAGCTAGCGAACTCTGAAAAGCATTTTGCCTGGCTTGCCAGAAATGCTTGAGCACCTAGCCAGTCCACAAATAGAAAAGAGAACAATATCAGCTTCATATTTGTTTTTATGGGTTGAATTAACTTCAGAATCAGCACTGTGCGTGCAATAGCAATGGAAACTGAACTTACCTGCCCTCGGACAACATACCAACGCTACTGCCTGAGTAAAAACTGAGACACAAAGTCCTGGTTGTAATCAATTCACGGTGCATTCTCCTGAACTGGAGTTTGTCAAGTATTTCTGACAATTTGAGGATAACACTATCTTGTGTATAGATATTTCACAAGCAGAGAAAAAAAAACTACCTGGGATACATTATCTGTTAACTGTTCACTCAGCTCATGATAGGTGTGTGACTCTGAACTGTATTTGGCATCTAACATCTCTCTTTTGATAGATAGCGGTATCTCAGCAGCCTGCTCTCTGAGCCAGTGCAGACAAGGAATGGGCAGCACACGTTCATCAAACTAACATCTGCTTTCAATTCTCATTTATAGATGTGGAATCCTTTCAACTGGACATTAATCATTCTCTACAGCAGCAATTAGATACTTGAGACACATCAGAACAAATCAAATTAGCCTTATTTATTAAACAAAAAAATCCTAAGGAGTAAATAAAAAAGACACCAGACCATCCTGTGAGCAGCAACATAAAAAGAAAATTAAGATACTGATACACAGGAGTCTAAAAGCTTTCAGGTGCTATTTTCAAAGCCTCAACTGTAACCAAATAGCAGAGGGCTCTACTGCAGAATGCCTCATGGATTACTTTAGCAATAAGGTATAATTGAAAGGATTAACGTGAATGTAATGTTTCCCTTCCAAAAATTCCAGGAATGCAAAAATGACTCTCATCTGCATTGTGTGACTCATGTTTTGAATGCTGGAACTTCATTTTCACTCATGAGGAATTCAAGCTCAGGGAAATGTTACCACAGAAATCCTCATTCAATTGACAAAGGAAAATCTCTCTCTCTTTTGCTGCAGTTAAACGAAGCCTAAGAATCATATCTTTGGAGAGTCTGGCTTGGTTCAGCTTCAGGCAATGGACATCCTGCACACCGAGGAGAGACACTGCCCTCCCCAAGGGATCAAACGGATCACCCTGAGGAGCTCAAATTCTCCAGACTAGCTCAAACCAAGCAGAGCAGCTTCCTCTTGCTGGGTTTCCCCAGCTTAACATGGCAGACAGCTTTCAGCAAGCAAGGTGGGGGACACTGCTACATTTGTGTGGAAATTAGTAGCAAAACAGCTGTATACCACAAGACAAATCTGGACTGGTCTAGGGGAAGGTGCACAGCTATCCACCAAACACCCGATACTCTCTTTCTCTATCTTTCCTTCAGTTGCTTTTTCCAAAAATTGCTTTTATTTTTTAATAAAACATGTAACATGTTTGTTACAGAACACTGGCAATGCCTAAGTGAAGAAGAACTCTCACCATCTAGATCATATGTATCAGCAGCATTTCAGGAGTTTTTTATAAGGGGTCTAAATGTTAAGCAGATGAGAAGTTTCATGAAAGAATACGTCTGAGAACAGCAAGCAGGGTTTGGCCATCCACACACAAAATGATCCTCGTCTGCCTGTGCCATAGATCATGAAGCCGATCATCTGCTCCCATCCAGAAAGCCCCATCCCGCGCCGGGCTGCCTTTGCTGCTGGAAAGCACCAGGGTGGGACGAGCAGGTCCAGAGGAAATGTGGTTCTGCTGCACGCCATGAAAGAATGTGCTGCTTTATCACCTCTCCTCTCAGTACCTATTCAGGGTGGCCATGGGTGGGATGGAGACTTGCATGGGAAGGAGGAAGGCACTTTTTCCAGTGAACCTGTCAGACCTCTCCTCCTCCTCCTTCGATATCCACAGCCTCCCATGCTGATCCTTCCCTCTCCCTTCCCCAGCTCCTCATACACCTGCCTGTAATAACAGCAAAGATACCATCTGGGGTTAGCTCATTACATGTTTATTACTCCTTTGTTTATTTCTTCATAAATATAAACTGTTGTTACCTGTGCGAGCCTGTGCATCTAGCCCAGTTCTGGTGAGCCTTAAAAGCCCCAAACTGAAAATAGCCTAAAGATGTGAAGAATCAAAGCCGGCATCACAGCCCAAAAGGCAGCCAGTTAGCCAAGGTATGGAGAGAGAACCATTGCAACATGCAGCATGTAGGGATGGTTTTATATTTAAGATTTCCTGGCTCGGAGGTACTGTGTTAGCTAGTTAGATGTGGTTATAAATAGAAGCGCCTGCTGACATTAATCACAATAATTTGGCGATGTGGCTACCGATGTGAAATTATGAAAGGGACAGGTACCTTGCAAAGCTAAGCCCAGTTTATTGTCGGCCAGATCGTTTATCAGCCAGGGAAAATAACCTTTCCTCCATGTTCTGTGATCTCATGCAAACAGGAATCTGAGCGTGAGAGGGAGGAAGGGGCCTTGGTTTTTTATTTGATTTGATTTTTCATTTGGTTCAGTGTAACTTTAAGAAATATTAATATGCTCCTTCGTTTAATTTCATCTGTACCACTGGCCAAGAGAAATGCACTAATTTATAAGTTGAAGCAAGCCTTGAGATAATGTCACCCACCATTCATCCAAATTTGTCACTAGCATCCCATTAAAGCCGTAATTATTTTTTAATTAAAACTAAGGAAGCTGGCATGCATGTGCCTACTTTATACATCTGTTATGGGTTAAAATAGCTTTTAAAAAATGGTTTTTTAGACCACAGTCTTTTGTGGCCGTGGCCTATGCCAAAGAAAACGCAAACTTGCTTATTTTCTCCATGGGGCGCAACACTGCCTATGTGTGCCTGAACAGATTCGACTGGCCGTGAAAAGAATTCTAAATAAAACACAAACATGGAATTTGGCAACGCCACAGAAGCGAGCTTAAGACTAATTCCAGCATGCGGACGGCTCTCACACAGCGAGTCTGGCTCCACTATAAATGAAACCAGGCTCTGTAAAATCGCCAGTAAAGTTTGAGTTAGGATTTAAAGAGACAGCGCTCTTATTCCAAGGTTTAAGGGGGAAAAAACCACACGCGCGCGCGCACATAGTCGCATACACCAACTTATTAAGGAAATTCATGCTGGCCCAATAAGTCTGCACATTGCAAGCTGTGTTTACTTTCAGCAGGCATTTCCATTTTTAAAAAAAAGTGAAGTTAAAAAAAAAAAACACAAAAAAAGCAAATTCACTTTGGACTTGATTTTTAGAAAAAAATGCTGTAATTATTACTGCGGGGACCACTGGCAGAGACAGCAATGAATGAAGGACCTACCTGATGGCAAAGTTGAAATGATACATTAAAAAAAGAAAGGAGTATGAAAGTTTGGGGCAGAGCAGGGGAGGGGAAAGGTGCGGATGGGGAGAGGCTCCATGGCCAGGGTGGCCACGGACAGAGCAGCCTGTTCCCATCAGACAGCCCAGCAAGTGGGATGGTGACTCACTGAGACTTGCTGGGAGGGAGCTATATGCAATGCAGCCCCGTGCTGCCATGGAGAGGGGCAAATCTAACCCCGGGGCAATGCAACCCCTTGGGTAATACCTCCCCACGGTCCCAGCCAGCCCCAGAGAGTAAAGACATCGGCGAAGAAAGAGTGAGGAGAAAGTGAGAAACAGCATTCACTCATCTTTACCTATTAAGGAAAAAACAAATTTAAGAAATCCCAGCTTATAATCACAAAACATGGCCTGGCAAACTTAACAGGAAAGGGCAAGGAGCAAATAATTTAAGGCAGTGATGGTACTGTCTCCCACACACCCTCATCCTCCCTTACAGCTCTGGATGATATCAGGCCACAGAATTAAAATTAAACCTCAGGTGCCCACCTCAAACCCTGACCATCAGTTTTTTCCTCAAAACAGGGAGAGCACAGGGAAAGATTTGCTGGCTAGAGGGCTCTAAATATGGGAAGAGCTCAGACATTTATGAGTGTGCTCAACTGCACTAATGAACGTTGACAGTGATGGTGGAGGCAGAGGCTAGCACCACTGCAGCTTTCACACTGCTCCTCGTGGAAAACCTGCAGAGAAAGTACGAAGAAAATTGGGAGGGAGTTTACAACAATTTCACAAGATTTTGTACAACTATTCTACATATCTATTGATAATGATAATGAAAGGTTTGGCTTCAGTAGGCTACACAGTTTTTAAGATTCTACCTCGACTTTTCAATGGAAGTATTAGTTCAGTTTAAGGAGAATCCAGAAAAAAATAGAGAAAGAACGACGTTTTTTTATTATATTTTATAAGGTTTTGCAGAAAGGTGAAGTTACTCACTAATCTTGTCCTCACCATAGGCAAAACCACAGTGATCCTACTCCCAGTTCAATCAACAGTTCACACATTTTTATAAAGGATTCGGATTAATCAATCCGTAAACACTCAGACCTAATTTTTGGACAGACTTTGCATTATAAGCCTGTCTGTGCCATAATAAATGAAATTATTCTCTCCCTGTTCAACCAGAGGAGAGGAGAAGATAACCCAAATCTCTGTTAGAAGGTGCAAACTGAAAAAATAGTTCCCCCACAGGCAAAGGGTGCTGCTGCCATGTTGAGGTCTTCCTATGTTCCATGAATTTTTGTTTTTCACCCTGAATGCCATGGATAGTTTTAAATGGTACATACTTCCCAACAATATTCTGATTCTTACTTAAATCTCCCTGCATCCCTGAATTCCATAGACCATTTTCACAGCTGGCGTAACAGTACAACGCCACTGAAGTCAGAAAACACCTCACAGAAAGATGCTCAGCTAAGCATCCCTAGGCAGGTCCCTAACCCATCCCTCAGTGGACTGCTGGCATTGTACAGCATGCCCTGGAAACACCACGCTTGTCACGCAGCCATGGAAGAGACGTAAGGATCAGGTTTAGATCTGGGCCTCACGTGAAGTAATCTAGGTCAATACAGGACATGTAAGGAGGCAGTCTGACACACAGAAAGGATAAGATGCTCCCCTCACTTTGCCAGGGGACGGACTGAAAATAATGCATTCACAATTGGCTCCAAATAGCCAAGTGACATTTAAACAAGCATAAAAGCTGCAGGTATGTTGTGCAAACTGGCTTCTCTCTAACCAGAGATTCCTTATGTTAATAGCAAAGACAATAATTTAGAAAGCACCGTTTCATGGCGTGATTCCAGCACCTATGCCTCCCCACCGCCTTGCTTAGTGCCTGTATTAACCTCATTCCAGAAGTCCCAGGACCTCTGACTCTTACAGCTGAATTCATTAAAAATGTAAGCCCTTGTTATGTGGGATTTTTGCCTGCTTCCTTCCAAGTGCACGCTTTACTGACTCATTGAACCTGGCTTCCCCAGCTCGTGCTATGGCAGGTTGTGTTAGCTGGAACAGGGACCCATAGAAATGGTTTGATTAAGACAAAACCAAGAGGGAAATAAAGACAGAAAAGGCACGTACCATACTCTAGCGTACCAGATTTCTGTACGTACTGCAAAAATGCTTGGAAAAAGCCTGACCAAAAGAAAGCAAACAGCATAAAAACGTATGTTGCTAACAGTTGCTCAGCTGTTTACTGCTCAGCAGAAAGAAGGACCAATATGCAGCACACAGGAGCCCAGTGGGGCACACGCGAGGTGCATCAGCATGGCTTCTTTGACTCAGATCCCTTTCTGAACATAAAGCGTCCCATCTGAGCACAGAACTCTTCCTTTCAGCTATTTTTACGAAGCACTCAGAAAAGAAAAAAGAACCCAGGTCCTCTGAATTAGGCAGCTCTGGAGGGACATGGAGTAATTTTTTTGCAGTCCTCTGGCCTAAACCTGAGCCACCCCAGGAATATGTGATCCAATTCCTTTAAAAAAAATAAAATAAAATAAAGCTATTTCACTGCAAAATGTACAACGCCTCGCCTCTACCTTTCCCGCTCTGACTTGTGAACTAAAGAGCGGTTCTCATTGCAACTACCTACACCATACCCCATGCCTTGCCATACTTCCTTTGATGCTGAGCATTATATTTGTGCACAAGAGATTTATCTCTGTTCTCACAAACTGAACAGCCCAATTCACTTCCTGGCTCAGACACACAAACACATCCGCACGTATCTGACAGAAAGCGAGAAAAAAAGTGATGACAAAAAACTACTGCTGAAGGGGCAGGAGAAAACTCCATCCTGAATATGCCAGGTGAGGCTGTACAAGTGAACTGTTTAGCATATGCTATGTACAAATGAATGGCAATTTACTGAGAGAAAGAAAGAATAATTGCAAACACTTATGCCTCGTGCATGTGTATAAAAAAAAAAAAATCAGCTCTTAGAAAGCGGGTGCATTGCCCAACCAAAAGGCAAGGCACCTGACAAACAACACTACCCCTAATTTTGTCGCTTTGTAGGTGATTGCTTCCTTCCTTCTCTTCCTGCAGTTGATTTCTTCTCTTTTTCGGAAGTGTTCACCAAGAGGCATTCAACTCCCTGAAACGGGTGGGAAGGAGGTGGCAGCAGGGAGAGGCTGGTCCTATCCTGCAAACCATCCCTGGTGGTTACCCTGCCGCAGAAATGCGAAAGCTGTTCCTGTCCCTTTGCTGAATACGAACACGCACCATGCTACAACTTCAAAAATAGGTCTGCTCCTCCTTCAAACAACCAAGGTGTTTGGGGATGTAACGGCCGCTGAAAGCTACAGCGGTGCCCAAACCTTGCCTAGTGCTCCCCATTAAAGCAGTCTTTATTTACGCTGGTGTCTTCTGGAAAGTACTGCACAAACACCAAGAAAAGAGAAGGCTCTGATTTGTTTGGGTCTTCTGTCAGAGCAGCCGGCAACTTGCCATCAGTGGTGCCTCTTTGTAACCAAGCTACTCTCCCCCTTCCAAACTACTGATACTCCCAAATATTAACTGAATCAAGGGGGGGAAATGGGTCTTATTACTAATGGGAATAACAAGACACAAGAAAGGAGCCCTGTAAAAAAACCTGCTCAATGAGATAGAACAGAAATGTCCGTCCTTTGCTTTCTCGTAACCTCCCCTTTTGCCTCATCTCCCACCTGACACCACCAAAGCCTGTTCATGCTTTAACAAAGATGGATCAGTTGCTGTGCAGTCCCCTGGTGCTTACCTACACTCTGAAGTCACCTACTCCTAACCCAGCCATCGCTCAGCAACCTCTAAAAGGAAATAAATTCGTTCATTCCAATAAGAAAATTATAAAATCACCTTCATCCATCTTGTTCCTATATTTTTAGATTTGATTGTGGCCAGAGAATTGCTGGCTGGGAATTACCCTTCCCCCACTCACACATACACCCTTTAAAAATGCAAAATCTAGCCCTCTATTTCAATATTTCTGATGTCAGTGACCGGTGTCGGCTCTCCCCATACAGTAACTGCTTTAAAGCGCTGCATACAGCACTGCATTAAAAATTAATTACACATGCTATTTTATTGATAGTGCATAATGTAATGAGCACCAGCTGTGCTAAACATCCAAACTCCTTTTTAAGACAGCTATAAAAAAAGAAAGAAACTGCACTTCCAAATGCTTCTCCTGTCAGAGGAGAAAAACAGCAACATCTTGGATGGATTTGAAACAGGATTCTTTGATTTAGCTCTCCATTTGGAGCGTTTGAAGAGTTCAGACTCTCGGGCTCAGCGTAGTGGTATGCGATCGAGTTAACTCTCTCAATGTTGGAGCCATTGTCTTTACTGCAGGCAACGTCGCCTTGAACCCTTTTGTCCCGAGACTACCAGATTCAGTTCCACCAGTTAATATTGCAATTAAGGGCTTTTCTTTTTTCCTGGGATGTCTGGAAATGGCAGGCATCCACTTTAAAGCACCTTTAAATATTGCTATTGCTCCTGCTGGTTCTTAACTTGGCATAATTAGGACTTACAAAGTTACAGTGATCGGGCGTCTGTCTAGAGCAAAGCCTCAGCCACGCTCAAATTGCCAGCGCCGCTGCCCCATGCAGCACCCTAATTTTAGCCACCTCTTTGCCGTCTTAAGGTCTCTTTGCTGCCTCTTGACAAACACGCCATTCAGTCAAAAAATCAGTTTGTGATTAGATCCATCTATTTTGAGTTTGGATCTGATTTTAATATCTGGTGAGACAGAGAGCTGCATAGACAGACAGGTCACACATGATTTTAATACTTGGATAGATGGATGAGCACAGAGATTGATAGATAGATGAAAAGATGGATGCATACGCTCAGACTGATGCATTACCGTTTTTAGTATATACATCTCTCACACATCCCTGCACTCTGTAAGTACTGTCCACAAAGTCAATTCTACTATAGCATGCATTAAATATTTCACTAAAATAAATAAATACATGTAACCATGACTAATAAGTACATGTCTCCTGCATGTTAGCCAGTACTTTAGGCAAACCTCTTCTTTATGCAGCAAAATTAAAAGATACATTTTCAAAGGGTCTCAGGGAAACTATAGAACTTTGTTTGCCCTCAGACACATACACCCAATTCCTCTTTCTCCTCTCGAAAAAGCACCCAGTGCTGATCAGAAATCAAGTTTTAGTGGACTTTTTTTTTTCCCCTGAGATTCCACTCAACAAAAAATGAAGAGTAGAGTACCAGCCATCGTCCTGGGACTTGATGAGTTAGGAGGTTTTTGCTGGATGAGTTTGCATTCTCTGCTCCGATTACTGTTTTGTTTTCCATTGATCCTCCTGTGTTAATAAAACCCAGTCTGGAGTGAACAAAAGCTTGCTTCTTGTTCTAGTAAGAAATGTGCCGAGTGCATACCATATCATTAACATAAAAGTTTTTGAAATAATACTGCTTTCTAGACAGACTGTATTAATTGCATCAAGCTTTTTACAGCAGGGTGGTCTAATCTAGTTCTTCTTATTGGCTGACTCCAGTTATAAAACCAACACAAAATGAATACGGTGATATAATTGAAGGAAGAAAAAGTATTCTTTTAAAACCTATTATTTACTTACAGGTACTTCTTTTATCTTTACTGTCACCTTAACCTTTGCCAAGAAAACACCAGACTAGTTAAGTAACGCAGTAAGTAGAATTTTGGTAGCCAAGTAAATCAATATTAACTTTCCAAGATGACTGTGTGATTTTCAGAATGTCCTAATGACTAATACAGCTGATTCCTTGAATTAACAGGATCTTGTTCCACTCTTCTGAGCTATGGCCCCATGCCTTCCTCTATTTTAGACCTTAAACTTCACAGCCCTGTCCATTAATCACTGCTGTCCATGCCCACTTGCTGTTTTTATATATGCAACTAAGTATCGTAATTACTTTCCACCTCCTTCCATCAGCCTACATGTGGCAAGGAAGCAGTTTCACTGGTTAGCTGAATATATGTGTAATGAACAGATTTAATTATCTTTATGGAGGTATATAAAACCCTCACTCGTGGGCCCAGGTCCAAAGATTTTGGATCAGGTATGTATCTGAATGCAGGCATAGGGGATAAATTATTACCTGTGCCATTACAATCCCCTTTGTCTTACGCCGATTATAATTCCATTTCTGGGGCTTTTGCACTGTAGGATCTTCAGGACAGGGACTTTTTTCTTTGGAAAGCACACTGTAAAGTGCCATGCACCTCTGTGCTGAGATTTTCAAAGCTCATTTTTTGTTAACTTTAATGGGAAATGGGCATCCAAATCTCTTAGGCAGCTTTGACAATTTAAGCCGTAATGTGCAATATTAATAAATCAGCATCATAAAAAGAGCCTTATGAAGATGTATTGTGAAAAAATAGCCCCACAAAAAGCATTGCAGTGTATGCGCACATGCATACGGGCATACACTTTTCTTTACATACTTACATCTCTCAACAACCATTTGCATGTCTCTGTTATGCAAAAAAACCTCTGCGTGTTTTACAGTTACTCTGAGCAGTTGCAATTCATTGAAATGAAATAAAAAGCAGGCTCAGAAAAGCACCCTAACCTGGCAAGGGGTAAAGCAAAATGAATGCTTTGCCCATTTATATTTTAGATCCAAGCTACACAACCGTGTGAATTTCATGACTCTATTCCAACTTCTAATTAAATAGGCACTAAAAACATTTAAACGGGAGAACCCAATTCAACAGACAGAAGCCTCTGAGGCAAAAAAATAAATAAATAAAGAGACTGAGAGAGGGATTGTTCCAGTGGTAGATATTTTTTTTATATCACATGGAAAAACATAGACCTTTACTCACAAATTCCTCATCCTGTGGTGCCCTGAACACAAAGAATTGAACAAAGACAGAGGGGACCACAACCAGCACTGGCCGAGCGACAGAGTGGACACCCAAGCGGACTTCCCAGCACCATTTACTGTGATTGAAACTACTATCAGCAGCACGTTTTCTAAAGATCACAAACAGCTCTGGATGAGGCAGGACGACCTCCCCTGAACGCTACTCAGCATTCTGGGTGATCACTCTTATCTAGGTCGGAGATTTCCAAATGCAGTTTTCACACATGTGTTCCCCAAATCCCACTGGCAGCCAGAAGTTTAGATTCTCCAGCACAAAACTTCTGGGACTCTTGGAGGCCCAATTTGTGAGTGCCCAGCAGAGATTTGGGAGTACCTGCAACTTCAAGCCTTCAGGGTCGCAGCCTGTTTGAGAACCGCACGGAAAAACTCAAGGTCCTGAATTAAATGAATGCTGAAAAACAGGTAAGGTAAGAAATGAAGAAGGAGGAGGAGAGGCGGGAACTGTTGATGGCTTTTGTTCAAAGAGGGAAACAATTCCTCAGAAGCAAGAACAGGGCTGACAGAATAAAAGGCTAATCAAGTCAGAGGCACAAGCAGATCTCTAAAGCTGTAGCAAGTGACTGTTGTAAATGTCTATATTAAAAAAGAGGGCACAATTCAGGGATCATCACTAGATTATTAGTCAACACATAGAACTCACTTTTCTTTCATTTCCACAAAACATTTCAGGGGCTAGAAAGATCCCGTAACCCTTGCTACAAGGTTTAAACCATGCCCAGGCTCATATGCAGTGAATACTACGGGAGCTAAGAAAGGGTTAAGTAGACATAATCTCCTTTTTCAAGGGAAAAAAATATTTCTTTCAAGCAGAACTTGACCAACTACTGTCATAAACATGTAGTATGCACTTTGATATAACCTATTCTCTAAGTGCCACAGACTGCAGCAGTAATTACAGGAAGCCATGATAACAGGTCTCTCTCTCCGCAGAGCTGGCATCGCTCTCCCAGCAAACAGGCAATTCTGAAAACTCGCAGCGCACAACTCCAAAGTGAGAACTCAAAGTACGCAAAGTACAAAAGCCTCGCCTTCCCACATTCTTTAATAAGTTATTCCTTCCTTCCTTTTCTATTTTTAGTTGTACTTGCTTCCCTCCCCACTAGCAGCTGGCATCAGAAACAACAGGGAACCAGGGCATCCAGTTCGCTGTTACAACTACCTGCCTACCAAAGGCACCTGGGTGCATACTGCACCAGTGAAGAGACAGAACAGCAAAACATGACATCAGTTCCAGTTTGGTTTACTGGTTACAGGGAGGAGGGAAGGGGGAGGCAGGAGAGCTATCTGACTTTCTGATCCAGCGCTCACCATTCGGAAGAGCCCATCTCTACACCCATCTCAGGCCAGTTGGTCAATCTGCTGAGGTTGATGAAGCAGAGCCAGATTAAAACAGCATCTTCCCCACCCTGTGTACGGCAGCTCGGACAGGAAATCTGACCAAATCCCCTGGATGCAGTGACTGTGCCACACCACGCAGTGCATCGTTGCAAGCCCTATGCCTGCGCCCCGGCACAAGCAGCTGGGTGCAGGCTGAGCCTCTCCCAGGCAGAACAGGAGCCTTCCTTGCATGCCCTGAGCTTCACGCAGGGTCGAAACAGGACCCTGAGGAGTGTTCTCAGCCTCCTCCCGAGAATATTTTGTCTTTCCAAGATGCAAATTTAAATTTCTTGCAAAACTTTTTCTCTCGCTTTATTAGAGCAACGAAGGATGTACAGGGACATTCTCGTGAGAAATAGCATACTGCAGCCAGGTGGTACCACTGCTTGTGGAAGGAAAAAGCTGAGCGCAGCAGTTTTGCCAGCTTCAGGAGGACAGGAGGAGCCATTTCCCAAAGGCCTTACTCCTGACAGTCATTGCTGTCTCTCTAAATCCTCTGGTCCTCACGCATTACTTAGCTAGCATCATTCTGGGAACTCCCCATTAAAACTCCACGCACGTTAGCATGAATGAGGGCTGCAGGGTTTGGCCCACCACAGTGAGACTCCATAAACGCTTGCGGATTTTGCCACAGCTGTATTTTCTTTTAAGCCTTCCCCATTTTCACCTCTCCAGCCCACAGTTCACCATAGACCCAATCTTGCAACTGAGCCACGCTCAGAAACACCCACTGATTTCAAAGAGATCGCTGGGTCTGAAATGATGGGGTCTGGCAACAATATGTCCGTGTCCTCTTTGGCTAGCTCAGTGCACCCTCATTTCCACATCACTTTCCCCTCCTTGCGGTGACAAAAGTCAAGCATCCAAAAGGAATAAAGGAAAAGAAAAGCTGACGGGGGAAAGGCGAGGGATGCGTGGCAAGTTACCAAGGAGCATTTTCTCAAAGCAAGGGAGAAAACGGCATGGAGCACATACATCCTGCGTGCACATGGACGCGGAGGAGATCCTTTAATACAAATGATTGGGGAGGGAGGGAAAAAAAAGGAGGGGGTGGAAGAAAAAAACCTCAGATGTTAAATGTTATCCAATTAAGCTTAAAATAAACAGCCCAGAGAGACAAAATCTTGATACTGGGGTATCACATTCTGTAAGGAGTCTCAGACATTTGTTCACAACGTGGCACTAATGGCCCGGCAGTGGCCGCTGGTGACAGCTGAAGGTGGGCAGGCAGGAGGGGAGGGATGAGGAAATGGAGGGAGTCGCACGCCCTTTCCCGCTCCCCATCCTCCGCCAGGGTGGAGGGGGAAGGAGGAAGGGGAGGGGGGTGGTTTAGGGCATTTTCTCTGCCTTCCCCATGCGACCCAGCAAAGGCAGCTCTCCCACAGCAAAGACGACATCACTTGGCAGCACTACTGACCTTCAGATAGCAACAAAAAAAAAAAAAAATGTTTCTATTACCTGACAACTGACAATGACATCCAAATGTGCCTGACGTCTCAGTCTGAATCTCAGTCTGAGTCCCGCCAACTGAGACTGCACGTGCACCACAGCAGGGCAGGCTAAGGCAGGGCGGGAGGGAGGCCAGTGCGCGGAGAGGTGACGTGATCACGGATGTGTGAGGGTGGGAGGAGGCAGCTATGGGAGCCCCCGGCAGGTTTGCAGGCCTGGACGGCCCTGGAGAAAAAACAATAGAAAAAACTGTCAGTCGGATCTAAGTTTGAAGGGACAGAGGAGGCATCATCAAGGGAGACAGGCGAGGAGGGGTCTGGCTGCCTAACACGCGACACGCTTGGTCTGAACCCCTCTCTGGGTTCGGCTGAGGCTGGCGGGCTCACGCCGGGCAGGGGAAGAGCAAGAAGAGACATGGGGGACCCGCAAACCCGGGCTGGGGGCCCGTGGGGGGGGCACGGAGAGGGGTGAAGCAGGGGGAGGACGGACGGCCCTGGCCTGGAGCAGAGCCGGAGGCGGCGGACTTCGCCACCGGCACTTGCTCAGGGACCGAATCAAAAGGGGGATTATTGTTTTACGGCTGGGGGGATTGGTT
>NW_008795405.1:14247614-14263686 GCF_000699145.1 Aptenodytes forsteri
CAAACCCGGGCTGGGGTCCCGTGGGGGGTGCACGGAGAGGGGTGAAGCAGGGGGAGGACGGACGGCCCTGGCCTGGAGCAGAGCCGGAGGCGGCGGACTTCGCCACCGGCACTTGCTCAGGGACCGAATCAAAAGGGGGATTATTGTTTTACGGCTGTGTTAATGCATTGAGCTGACACAAAACTGGGCAGACTTTCTGCCGAGCCGCCGCTGAAGCGGACTCCACACACCAGCCCGGACAAAGTGCGATGACTTAGAGCTCAAATGGCTTCAGAGAGGTGCCAGGAGCCGAGCTCCCAGAAGGAAGCACTGGCGGCCGCTGTACCCCCCCCCCGCTTGAGCTGCAGCCAGTTGTGCATTTTGCATGCCCCGATTATGCAGGCTGCTTCCCTATCGAGCCTGTGAAGAAGGGAGCAACCTTTTTCCTGGTAGCTAAAAGATGATAGTCTAACCTCCAACCATATTATTTATTTTTAACCCCTCTAGGAACGACTTTCCATTTAAAAGCTGTATTTAAGAGTTTTCTCCGGCTCCACTGGAAACGCTCACTCCTCCTGGCACTAGTCCAAACTGAGCTCTGCGGCTTTGAAAAACTAAGATACAAGTCTTAAATATCGATATACACCTGCACAAATACAGATGCGCACAAACATACACACACACAGAATCAGGTAGAAGCCACATTTTTGGCATGAATTAGCAGAGTTTAAAGGGAAGTTGAGAGAATGGAACCGCTTTACATCCACCGTGAATCCCACCCCTTTCATTTAAAACGAGGCCTGCCACTTAATTATTAAATAAAGGGCAGCTACTAATCAAGGGCAGTTTCTAAATGAAGATATGTGGTGGAGTGGTCGCCATTAAAAAGCTGGCATTTGCCAACAGTTACCGCACAGTGGTAGATCAGAAACCACAGTTTCCCCCTGTACTGAGATCAGGAAATATGTGTGTTAATTGTGGGGTATCTTCTGGCAAATGCTCTCCTTTTTTTAATGGTGGCAATTCTGTCTGTGCATGTGTGTGTGCCTTGCAGATACATGCAAACACCATGGCAGCAAAGAGCAATACTTAACTGTTCTCCCTCCAACCCTAGAAAAGCAACATTTTCTAAGGGAGCTTACACCGTGGCAGCAAGGAGAAGTATTTATCCGTGCTCCTTCCAACCCTAGAAAAACAACATTTTCTAAGGGAGCCTCTCTACCTCAAGAGTCCTGATTCGGAAACTAGGCCTGCATGTTGATCTGACAGCTACACATGTGAGGCAAACAGGGATACTTCATCCTTGGCACAGCATCCAGCGCTCCAGTCTGCAAGGACTGCATTTGATTTTGTCGTTTATCTTAAATGGCTAGGAGACCACCAGTGCAAAACATTTGTGTGAAGCTTTTGCCAAAACCACAAGTGAAGAGTCTAAATTCCCTGTGTAAATACTTGAGCTTCAAGCATCAAGGATAAAATTTGTGCTCTTTTGTGAGGACTGGTTTTAAATAGAAGCCATCTCTGTAGCTCATGGGACAAGGAAGGATTTTTTATTTTGGGGGCTTAGTTGCTTGGCTTTTGCAACTGTTTGATCTCCCTGGAAATACTACACAAGCAGGTAATGATAACTACTATCTAGATCGTACCTACATTGCATTTTGGGCAGGACTGTGCTCAAGGTAACGATAACTACTATCTAGATCATACCTACGTTGTGTTTTGGGCAGGACTGTGTGCTAGGCATGTAGAAACTGATGTCAGACATGGATTTCTATGTGTGTATGAACCACTCTACTGCCACTGTAACATATATGAATAACAAGTTTGGTTTTTTCATGGAACAAGCAAAAAGTAACAAAGATTTCCTCCAATGGCTTAAGAATTGTATCTTATATTCCTAATATTATAAAATGCTAGCCTATGCTAGGCTAGCATAGGCTATGTTGAGCCGCCTGGGCACTTGTCCTTGCTGGGAAAGTTGTGAGCTTGAAATTGGGATTTAGAGTAGGGCCACAGGGCAGCTACGTCTCAGGTTACACCTAGACATATCTATGGCCCCACCATGACTACGGGCACAGGTCCTGCAGTCACTCAGCCCTCTGCACATTGTGGTGCCATACAACAAGTTTTGAAGGAGCTCATCACACAGAGGAACTGTACGAAGCCCGCCAAGTGCACCATCAACCACAACTGCATGGGGTTTTAATGGGAGGTGCACGGGTCCTAGCACGCAACGCTGCCCTAAGAGCAACAGCCTCTCTAGTCCTGGTGGGTCCCATCTTTCCATTGGTAACAAATTTGATACCATCTGCACAGCCCTGAGACGTATGAGAAGATGCTAAGAGCTCACCAAATGGGTACAGGGAGGCCCTCCCTGCTCTTATCCGATACGTCTCCTCTAGTGTGGAAAGGAAATTAAGGTTTCAAATAGGAGGTTTCTAACCATCTGGGCAAAGGGATCCTGTAAGAGCCTTCCAACAGAAGTACTGGGGGCAAGCCAGCAATCTGCTTTAACAAGGTGCCTAACAAATTTACAGGAAGGACTATATGAACCAGTTGCCAGTGAAGGGATGGAACTGAACGTGTCACTCAGAAGGTCTTTTTCTGTCCTTTGATGTATATAAGAGGAAATCTAAAAAGTGCTAACCTAGTGTCAGAAAGGAAAGGTTTGGTAAGGGAGAAGAGGAATGGACAAAGAGAGACTCTGGCAGATCCTCAGGGAGTCCCACCACCACTCCCGAGTCCAGCGCTAAGAGACAAAGATTGTGGGGCTGCCAGACCAGGAGGCTGAGTGTGCCCCTACAAGCAAAGTCAAACCAGGTGATTCCTCCTCCTCTTTGCTACCACTTTAGGGTTTGCTTCTTTGTCACAAATCAGGACAGTCCTACAGAATCAGATCAAGTGGCAAATAATGAAGAGGGAAATCATATGTACTGGCCTCAAGGAAAGGCATGGCGAAAAGGAGTGCTCCACCATTAGGTACGTGATACCGCTTCATAGCTATAGAAAGAATAACAGTGGTGCTCAGAAATGCTCAGCTTGTGTTTGCTAGGTACATTCCCATGGTTTACCTCTCCAGCTCTTCTTCTGTGGGATTTTTCCCCATAAAGGCATATTTAAAGCTGAAAATTAAGACAGAGGCTCTACCATTCTTCAACTTAACTGCTACAGATGATGGAAAAACACAAAATGAACAAACATAAAAAGACAAACGGATGTAGCTAGATAGATGGTATCCTAAGGTGATGCTGAAAGTTTTCTGTCCAACCCACGCAGCACCAGGCGAGGGAGGGGAGCCAGTCTCTGGAATTCTACAGCCGATCGACCACATCATGTTGCACACAGGTTTCAAAAAGAAAACACTCCTGCAAGCCCCTGACTGCCACAAAGGGCACAACCACAACCGGCACTAAGAGAAAGCAGACCACAAGAACTGCGCTGCAATCTTAGAGGCAAAAATCCGATCTGACTGGGGTGAGCGGGCACACACATGCAGCTCTGCGTCGCTTGGACATCGCTGACACGATGTGCGAGGCTCGATTTTCCTCTTGGGTCAGCACTGGGAAATCACTCACCTACACTGCAGATCTCAATTATATATTCTGCATTCATTCTGCACGGATGGGAAGGGGAGTTGTGCACGTAGCATGAGTGTGAAACATGCACAGGGACTGTCTCCGTGTAAATAAAAGGTCTGCATTGCTGATGGTAAAGGAGGATTTTGTCCTCATGCTTTAAACAGGCTCGGTATATACTCAGTGCCTGTACATGGCAGTAGCTCACAGGTTATGTTGACTCCCAGGCACCGCTAAGAGTAATTTTTTCGCTCCCTGCTATTTTTAAACTTGCAAAGAAGAAAATAAGGCAAATTGGACATGACCCCAGAAGATGGAAATGAGCATAAGAGCCTAGATGAACATGACAAAAGCCACAATCAAGGCATAAATTGCATCCTTTTGTTGTCCCTCTCCCTGAGCCTAGGCATGACTAGCCATATGATATGGTATATGTAAAACACCACACTCCTCTGGCACATCTGCAGAAAAGTCCCTGAGCAAAGCACAAAGGTGGAGCCGCAAGCAGCATTCACAATGTCCCACCTCAGCGTGGTTCAGACCAGGGGACCTGATCTTAATTTAAGAGATCTTACTTTACATCTTGTGCCACGTGTAAATGCAGCCACACGTAGCTTGTGTAGCTGGTGCGTCCCCGGGGGTGTTGTGTGCTTGCCTGGGTGGGTGTCGGGGTGTGTATCTGTGCACAGGCAGACAGGTAGGTGCACAGGCAGATGTGTAAGCCACTTAAGGGGCACGAACCAAGTTTTTCTGTGTGTGTCTCTGTGCCTGTCTGGTGATGGAAAATCAGTCAATAGCTGGTTAGAGACTAAAGCTCTGTTCCATTATTAAAAAACTCTCTTTCAATAAAAAGAAAAACATCTGTTCAAACAGTATATGGCTACAAATTCAGAGTGCAGGCTGCAGCCTCATCCCTGCCCTGTGCCCGTCTCGTTCAGGGAGAGTACTGCAGATGTTTTGAGATGGCTTTTACATGTACCATTGCAGCAGCCTTGAACAGACACATCCAAAAGTGAAAGACAGATCTATTCACTAATCTTTCCAACAGATTTTTTTCCAAGCTTTTCCTAAAACAAGTTGTCTCATCTGTATTACACCCTCTCATATGGACTGTTCCCTCCTGATATTATTATCTTTCTACCATCTTTTTACACAGACACCAACAGGGTTGACGAAGGAAACGTGCACAAGCACACGTGTACACACACAGAGTGTACAGAGACACAGAGGAACAAACATTTCCAACTAGCAGAGCGATGCATGCACACCCTGCAAGTGGCGGACACACACAGCATCCCCCAGGAAAGGCAGAAGGACTCAGTGGTATAGGCAGACACGCTATTATACACACTCACGCACGGAGTCCGGCGCTCAGCCAGACACACCTGCACAGAGGCCTTTACCTCTTCCCCCAGCACACACACAGAGGTTTTGGAGCAGTTCCCCCACACCGACTTATAATGCTAAGACTAAAACTTTGCTCGAGCTGGAAATGGAAAGGCTACACTGGGGAAAGAAGAAGGAGGGCAGGGAAGGGGTTTCTTGTTATATTTTGCTCAGGGATATTTTTTTTTTTTGGCAGACAAGGATTCCCTTTGAATTGATACATTTCTTTCTCCCAAGAATTTCAAATGATAATGCATAAATGAGTCATAGATCAAGAACAGCGACATGGTGAGCAAGAAGGAGAAAGACTGTGAGTGAGGGGCACTGGCACAGAAATTTGACAGTACCCCAACTCCCCCCCTTCTTCCCCCCATGCCAAGACATTAATTCTCACAAGTCGGAGAAAATTACTATGCATGAATGCAAAAAGCATGATCAGGAGTAATTAACATGGCTTCATATGCAAATTTTATTAATGCAGAAGTACAAAGTCATTATGCAAATGAAACTTACGTCAACTCTCTTGACAAATATTCATCTCTAAAGCTCAAGTTTCTCCCTTTTAATTTTTTTTTTTTTTTTTTTTTTTTTTTTTTTTTTTTTTTTTTTTTTTTTTTTTTTTTTTTTTTTTAATTTTTTGGTGTATTTTTTGGTGTAAAACCAAAAAAAAAAAAAGTGACGAAGACTGTTTGACAAGTTTGCAAAGTTGTTTTTCAACCGGAGAAATTTATTCTTGCATTGTTGATATTTTTTTTTGTTGTTGTTGTTGGCAGGTACACGACAGCTCATGGAGGAGAGCGGGAGGATGGGGGACGCGGGCTACCAGCAGCAGGCAGCCAATCAAAACGCCAGCGGCTGTAATGAGCGCGATTGATGACTGTTTGGCTTTACTGCAGGGTAATGAACTAGAATCCAGTCTGAGGAGGAAAAAAATATGAATATTCATGAAGCTGTGCTCCTGCCTTTGATGATTAAAGAAATTTTTAATATTCAAATAAGCGCTTGCCAAGTGATTAACAAAGAACAAGCACGCAGGAATATGGAAATGGAGCTGTGGAAGATTTGGGAGTCACAGTCTGTGCAGAAAAGACAGCACAAAATTTCATAAACAAGATAGGCAGATAACCCAATTCAAATCTGAGCAAATAAAGGGGGGAAAAATCCCCTTCTTTTTCATCAGTTTGGATATTGTATCAGTCACTTTGTTCTAGAGTGCGAAGGAGAACAAAAACAACCGATGCAAGAAAATGGGGGGGGAAATCCAAACCCCGAGAAACCCAACCCAGCAATTACAAAGCAAGAATCCTGGGTGAGAAACTGATAGGAAAAAGATGGCTAAGTCCACCGTCTGCTGTGGGCTATTGCTTTTCAAAAGCAGGAGCCTGCCTGATGCTGAGCGCCTCCCAGCTACTGAGAACTGCCAACTTGTTGTATACAACAGGCAGGAGTCGAAAGTATCCTGAAAGTCGAAAGTATCCCAAAATAACTGAGGCCGGTCCCTACCGTTAAATCCCTTTCCTCGGCTAGAGGATGCACCGCGGGGCTTGACCACTGTCTGGGAGAGCAGGGAGGGAGTGCAACAGAAATAAGAAATATTATTGCCAGGGGGGAAAAAGCAAAAAAAAAAGGTGCAAAAGGAGGGAGCAAGGAGGTCTCAGCTGCCCACCCTGGTACTCAGTTGGTAAGAAATGTGTTTTCCGTGTCTGAGCCAGAAAGGTCCTCCACTCCCCACAGGTTTCTGAACAAGGATACAAAAATCCAGCCACGTTACAAAATGTCTGTTAAGTTCAGGCTCTCACAGTTTAATAGCTTCACTAAGGATTCACACTGAAGCACATAATAACAATATCAGCTGCTAAAATGACTTTGCAGTTAAAATACATCTAATTAGCAGCCAGTGACATCCTTTTTTTTTTTTGTCTTTTTTGGAAAAACAGTTAACTTCAGGGCTACCTTATACCAGGAGGAAATGTGGTTGAGCTCTTTCTGCTACTCAAAAGCCAGAGTAAGGATGTCTTCAAACTCTTAGGGCATTGGAAAACCGACTCACCTTCTTTGTTATTAGATCCTGGGGTTTCACAGGCCTGTTTGGCTTTTCTGCAGATCTTTAAAACCTCTGGTTAATTATTTCCTATTTTAAAATCTAAAGAAAGCATAGTCTGGGTACCATTTATAATTAGCTGGTGCCTTCAGAATGTAACATTTCAACTCTACTTTTTTTTAAAAAAAAGAATAATAACAACAGCATGAGGACAATGTACAAAATGCACAAAACGGCCATGACCGGAACCTTCAGAGCTGCCGTGAAGACACATCGTGGAGCTAATGGGATTTTTCCCCCCATATCTGCTCCATTTTTGGAGATACAAAAATACCCGCTCTTGATGTACCACAGGAAAGAGAAGGGGAAAAAAAAGGAGAAGGGAAGGAGAAAAAAAAAAAAAAGAAATGCCTAAACATAAGTAAAGATAAGGTTAAACACCATGCAGGGGTATTGCTGGGAGTCTTTCCTCTGAATAATGCCAAGACCTTTCGAAGATGCCTGTTGTCTCTAGGTGTGTGTGGGCGGGTGAAGTGTGATATTACATAACACACACGCGGCAGCGGCTGTGCACAACCGTACTGATTAAAACGCTTGGCTGTGAAACTCAGCTTTCCATTTCCTGGGCTGTTTGTAGCTCATGTCAGACCCTTGAACACCGTAAATGTTATCCTTTGTCTATGAGATTCCTTGGCTTTATTTTAATCAATGCATTTTCTTTTTTAATGACAGAGAAGCAACTACCAGCTCACACAGTTGGTTGCTTTGAAGCCCTTCTTAAATGGCAGTTGAGTTCTACCATATAAATGTGAATACTTAATATTTATGCTACATTTTCTTCCTTTCTTTAAAAGCACCTCATTTACATATTTCTGGAGAATAATGATACTTCAGCAGGGCAGGTGAACACACATTTCAGCATATGGAGTCAACGGGAAAAAGTATTAAGAGTCAATATTGCAAAAATCAGCCCCTAAATTTAAGTGGCTTGAATAGAGCGTGCAGCTGTGGTTGCCTGTCAGTAGTTAGATGCTGTAATAATAATAATAACAACAACAACAACAATAATAACAATAATAATAATAATACGCCTTTCATTTCTCTAGTGCCTTCCACGCAAAGATCTGGAAGCACTTTACAAAGATAAATAAACTGAGCTTGGAACACCCCGTGTGGTTAATAAATATCCTAATATATCTAAATATCCTGTTTTGAGCATGCAACTCTTCTCACTGCATAAAAATCCACATTTTAGGTCATCCACATATTTGCACACGGCATTTTGGAGGCTCAGACGTCGAGGGCAGGCTGTGGAGATTTTTACTTACCTAAGAGACCATGTGGATCCCCAGAAGTAGCACACACTATGCCTGCAAGATTGCTTATGCAGTGCCAAAACCTGTCTTTGAGGAAATGGGGGTGTGGGTTGCCACTGGACCCACTCAGGGGCCAGGGTGGGAGGCCCGCGGGGGCATCCAGGTGCCGCATGCCAACATCGGCAGCATCCCTATGAGCCGGGTCCCCACGGGGGCTCCTGCAGGACCACCCATCCCCCCTCCCACCTGATGCTCGTCCAAACCTGCTCCGAGCCCCTTGTCTGTGCTTTGAACACGAAGCTAAGCGAAAAACTGAAATATCTCGGCTCATCCCGATTAAACACACAAGAAAAAGGACTTTCGCCCACCCCAAGGCTGCATTCATGGCTTCCTCCCGCCGTGCCCTCTGCCCACCCCACCAACGCAAGGCTTTGTCCCAGGAGGACGGTATCCCTCTGCTATGAGAGCAACCAGGAGCGAGAGCAGCGGAAACAAGGGCAGGATTGGGCCTAAAACATCATAAGGCATAAGTAAATACAGCATATCAACAGATGTGATATAAATATAACATAGGAAACCAGGGCATTTTCTCATCTCAGGAGGGTGGTCTTGCAGACAGGGCTCTGGGCTGGGAAGGGGGCCAGGGCGCACACCCCAGGGCACGAGCCAGCCGGGCTATGGCACATCCCCTCCCGGAGCTCGGCTTTCCCCTTCCCACCCTCTGCCTGTCTGGTCTGTTCAGCCCCGAAACGCTTCCAAGTAGAGCCTGGCTCTCACTCCGGGGGTGCAGAATGCCTAACACAATGGTGCCCTGATCTGAGCTGCAATGTCCAGAAGCTGCCACAATAAACTAACAAATAACAATAATCACCCTGATTTGTGGAGTTTGTTTTCCAAAAGGCATAAAGGGTTGACAATAAACAGTTCATCAGTTTTCCCAAGTTTGTTCCCCAACTCTTGTAATTAAGTCCTGGGGAGTTTCAATGGTTGTAAAAATCCTTGTGGGGATTAAAATTTTTAGTTCCGATTATACCGTGAATATTTCTATACACCAGCAAATATTCCTGATGTAATTGAAACATATAACCACCCCAATAGACAATCACAGCAATTTAACAGGCCCTGGAATTAATAAAGGAACTCAGTGGATGAAAAGAGCTGTTTCCAAAGGGCAAAATAATATATACAGCCGGCTAAAGAGCGAAATACCACTACAAATAATCTGAGGGCTTGACTACAAAGGCATGGTCAAGAGGCTAAAATGAAGGAAGTGAAGTGGCCAGGGAAGAGCCTCGGATAGGCAGGAGTCACTAACGCTGGTGGACTTCTCGTCTGCCTTGGCCATTTGGGACTGAGCCCTGCTCACACCAGCAGACACTGCACTGCACACATCTATCCTCAGGCAGAATATAGCCTCTGGAAAAGACAACAGCAGGATTTGCTGCTCAGGTAGGTATCTCTTCCTTGCTCTAAGGTTTGCATTCTACTAGTATTTTTGAATTTTTTCCCTATCTCACACTAAAATTAAAAATAAAAAAAAAAGTGGTGAAATTAGGCAGGATGAGGCTTCGGCAGCTCTGCAGCTGTTTGGTAGCAAAAACAATTCCTGGAAAGGGAGGGAACCTGGGGAAAAAGAGGCAGATGAAGTCACTCTGCCCCTCTGTGCCTCAGTCTCCCCATCTGTGAAAATCGGCTAATGACATCCACCTGATTTTGTTAAATGTCCTGGAAACTAAAAAGACTCTGTAACAGCAGTATATTAAGCAGCAGCACTGTTAACTGTTTCACTGCTGGAAATGTGAAGGAGGACCGTCAAGTGATGCCGATGTCCCTGCAAAGCACAGATGGACAAACTTAATATACAGACACAATTAGCTTTGGGAGAGAATCATAGCTCCTGGTTTTTTGGCTCACCCCTTGCCAAACGCAATGTAAGTGTAGGCACTTTATAAGTGCTGAATTTCAATGTGAAAAATAGTCTACCTGCCTAGTGTGAATGCATACATTACACTTCAAGTAATAAACAGTGTTTGGAGGGGTCCCATTAACGTTCGCATTTATAATTTGCAAATTCTCCCTTGTACACAGAAGACATTCACACTCAGCAACAACAAGCAAACTTAAAAAAGCAAAGCAGGGCAAGCAATCGTAGTGGGGGGAAAAGCAACAGAGATTTTTAAAATGAGGATTCCCTTTGAGTTTTGGATCTCTCGGGGGAAAACCAATCCAGCTGCGTGTGTACAAGCAGGCCCAAGTCTGATAACTGAATCTGTCAAATTAAATGAGCGGAGCAATCAACTGGAGATGGTAAAACAATCCACCAAACGAGGGGAACACTGAGGATCTAAAGCTTCAGTCCTCAATTTACTGGACACCAGCACAACTGAGTAAATAATGCTCTCTGAATGGAAAGGAGGCTAGAAAATTAACTAGCTTTTAAATAACGAAAGAAAGCAGACAAATAAACCAGCAACCAGGAATCTAGTTCAGACTATAATGTAAGTTAAAAAAGGGAAATAATAAACCAATGTTTCATTTGCACAAGGAAGCATGTTGTGAACCAGCGCCCAATCCTGCTGCTAAATAGCACAATGAAAAGTTTCACCCAAAGACTTGGATCCGAGCAGAATTTGGCCAGTCACAAGTGCTAATTAGACAGGATAACTGAACCCTGCACCAGGAGAGGTAAAACACAAGTACAGTATAAAAAGAATCCCTTACGCCTTTCAGCATGACACAAAACTAAGAGCAAAGCCAACTACAAGAAACCAAGAACCATTCTGCGTACAGGACATTTTTTCTGAGGTATATTTTTTCTGGACCAGATTTCCCCATAACTTCCAATTCACCCATTTATTTGCACAGAATAGCTTCTTTCTCCATAAGATAAACACATAAGACATAAAAAGGCTTTTTATTATCAGGTCTGCTTTAAATGGAAGCTGAAGTTGATTACCCAGGAAGGTGTATTAAAAAAAAAAAATGATAACAAAACAGAGATACTGTACAAACCGAGGTGAAGCAAAAGAATTCCTTCAAACATCCATGGTCAGGATGAGGAAGCGATATTAAATTCATACCTATCACCCCAGTAAAATAAAGGCTAGTGGGTTTTTGTTTTGCTTCTGATGAAAATGTCAATATACTCAAACGGCAGCTTACTGCTGTATATCACAGTCTAACCAAATCTTTCTATAACCTCTTGCATTACAAGCAAAATCTCTAAAATGTCACCAACTAAAAAACTGAACTATCCTGTAATTAGTTTCAACAAAGTAGTCCTTTTAACCCTAATTTTCTAGATGTAGATGGCATTTCCGAAGTAAGCGTTATGAACCTTCTTTAAGGACAAACGGAATCAAATTGTAAAATCATAAGCAGCGATCTAGCAGTTCTTCCTCTAAGCAAGCCTTTTATTTCCCTGTAATAAATTCAAATCCAGTCGTCAGTCTCTTAAATAGGTGATCAGAGAAAATATGCATGCACACCTAAACGGTTACAACAAACCTTATTTTTTAAATAACACTTCAATCACTAATATAATAAAGACTGTTATAACACGTTAGCACTGGTATCATTATTCCTTATGATTCAATATTCTAATGACTGGCTGTAACAGAGGTTTATGTTCTGCCGAGGTTTATACCACTATTTAATGTAATTAAGCAAACTGGCAGCCAATGCCTCTATGGAAATATCGTTTCTATCGCAGAGTATTCCCACCAGAAATTCAGAGGAATCATAACATACAAACTTTGATTCTGGTTTTTTTTCCCCCTGTTCTGAAACTGATCTGGCATTTCTTGGACTTAGTAAAGTGGAAGAAGGAATTAATTTGGCTTCTGTAGACATGTTATTATTGACAATACTAATAATCTATGACAAATGGGCCATCCCCGCTCGTCTCTTTCAGCAGGCATTGCAGCCTGCACAACATCGCTTTGCAAAACCCCAGAGCTGGACTCTCCTCGTGCCGGGAGCCCTGTGAGTGTACCAGCAACGGGGTTTTACGTAAGCCATTAAAATGCTAATATTCAGCACGGGCCAGATCCCTGTTACCACTGAAAGCAGAACTAAAGCTCCTCTGGAGACAGGATAAGGCCCTTCCAATGTGATCAAAGAGTAAATACATGCAAAGCTCTGATGGGAAAAAGGATCTTTTTTCTAATTTTAAAACCAAACAGGGAGAGTCCACCAGGCTCGTAATCCATGTTACAGTCACATCTGGGATCACTGACATCGGGGTTAATAGCAGCTAGGAAGATGGGTCCAGGCTAAAAAGTTGCCACCTGAGGTCAAAGAGGAGCACTTAATACCCAGGATTGCATCAAAACAGAGTTAGCTACCTTTTGGGCTACACTCCCCTCCACTTGACACAGCTCTGCTGACGACAGCAGATGTGCCACATATATATATATGTATATACACACGCGCGCACATATAGCTGTGCACGGCTTTGTCACGTCTGCATTCACCCCACCTTGCAAAGGGAGGTCAGCCCTTTCGGCAGCCCTCACCCAAGCAAGAGGTTTATGGGGCCGCCCAGGAGCACAGGGTCAGGAGCAGAATTCGGCCCCAAAACCAGAGTTCGCCTGGTGCATGCAACAGCAGAGCTCACGCGCCGACTTGGTTAAAATAAAGGCTTAGTTACCTCTCCCTCCCAGCTGAAAAGCTCTGTGTAGAGGGAAAAAACACCCAACACTGAAAAAAACCCCACACCCATTTGTGAGGGGGGACAGGACAAGGAATGATAACGAGAAAGGGAAAATGTCTGGTTCCTATTATTGCTATCTCCAGCGCTTTCACCTCCACAAACAGTTTAAAGGAGGGCTTCTGGAACAGAAGTCCAACTTTCCTTAATCTGGGCTCTTAAACTGCCAGGATCTGGTTTCATTTTCTCTTTCTCCAGATTTTAATACTTTTATTTTATATTCTAATGGGGGGGGAGGAAGAGGGAGAATCTCAGAGTCACTGTAAGAAAAAAGTCACCAGGTTTTGCGATCCAGCAGCTTCCTTGGCAGAGGGAACTGCTGGTTGGCATAATCCACTCGTTTGACAAAACTACTATTTCTGGGCACGGGCTCAAAAACAGGTAGGAAGCAAATGCTGAGAAATAAGGAAGTAAAAACAGCCAACAGATTTTTCACTACCAAGAACGCCAAGAGTAAACATGATTTATTTAGCTGTGTTTAACATGTCTCTTCTGCACTAGACTGCAGAAATCTGCTTGCATTTAGAGCAGGAGGAGGAGGAGGCGAGGGGGAGGGGATGAAAAGGGAATCCATTACTGCGCTCCGCTGGTACTTTCTGAATTGTTCAGTCACACAGTTTTATTGAGTACAAGTATTTTCTAGCCCAAAATATATTCATGTGTCAGAAGAAAGCAGCACTAATCTGCTGTTAATTAACAAGCTGCTGCTAACAAAAGATGAAGGACCCAATTCATACAAACAATATTTACGTGGGTGTCGCATGATTTTGACACAGATCTTTTCTTTTCTTCCTCCCCCCCCTTTCCCCCCTGCCTTCTCCTCTTCCTCAGCACCCAGTTGCAGGGACTTAGCACAGAGGAGTCCTGGCTCCTCTTGGGACCGGCACCCACGGCGGCAGCGAGGGTACCCAGCCTCGTCCCGACCCAGCCAAACTTGGACAGGATCTCGCACGAGGCAACCAGCTCCAGGGTTCCCATCTCCCCGCACAGGAAAGGGCCCTATCTCACGCTCGCAAGTGAAATTTCCTTAGATCCTTATTCAATTACGATGCAGAAGCCATCTTCTGGCACTGTGCCCATGGCGGCAATGCTGCTGAGGCTCCGGGAAGTGGCACGAAGCCTCCCATCCTCCATCCATCCTCACCGGCGGTGCGCAGGCTGCAAGAGGGGACGGGCAAGAACGCTGCCCTCCCCGGTGCCCTGCCTGTGATTTTGCATTTGTTTAATCCAACCTTTTTGGCAAGGAGTTTGGGGCGGGGGGGAACATGCTAACAGCACGGAGGCCCGAAGGGATTTGGGCTTGTTCAAAAATATCAATGCACACACAAAAGGGTAGGGCTGTGAGCAGTGAACCAGAGGGCAAGCTCTCCTGGCGATAGCCATGCTGCCGTCACCCACACCCTGCTGTAATTTTGGACGGTAGTGCTTGCGGCCTCATTCAGAGGGGTGCTAAGTGCCGCAGGCTGCCCCGAGCCTCCACTGGACGCAGCCGGACACTTTAGAAAATCAAGCCATTCACATCTTTTCTGCCTCATCTGAGAAATGAGAGTGCCTATCTGCATATCTCCTGCGGGCGGTTTAAAGCTGGCGCTGGCAAAGAGATGGGAGGGTTAAAACCGACAGCAACGAGCACTAAAAATTCCTGGACTTGCTCCACTCCCGGGAACAAAGGTGGGATTGCAGGGTTGGAGAAAGGGCTGATGGTCTCCTGCGCTTTACCCATCAAGCCACACAGACCTGCCCTAGAGAAGGGTTACGGGGGATGGGGTTTAGGCTCTGCTCAGTACTGCCATCATGCAGCCAGGGCTGAGAGAAGTGTAGGGACAGGAGGGTAGGAAACAGAAGTATTCAGGCGTGATTTTGGAAGAGCCAAGCTTCTTCCATGATGGCGTGGTATTTCTGCTAGCCCAGCGCTCTGCACACCCCAGTCAGTGTCTCGCCCCAAAGGCCACAGTTTCCTCGATAAGAAACAAACTCCGCTGGAGCATATGCACATCTGCCCCGCCAGGTTTTCTCTCTGTACCCTTACCCTGTTCCTCAAAGCATGGGTTTTTCACTGCAAAAGTCACAGCCACCCGCTCAGCACACCCCCCGGGCACCCTCACCAGCACCCAGACCCACTCGCGGGCCCCAGCTCTCCCCTGCCGCTGGCTCCCCCTGGCAGGACCTGCTCTGGGCTCTGCCTTGGCAGGAGCCTCGAGCAGGGACCAGCCCTGAATGTAAACTAGCACCGACTCTTCCCCCCCATCTTTCCCTCTTTGTGCACGTCCAGAGTCACCTTTGCCATTTCTAGACCAGCATTTTAACAAAGTCCTGGCCTGGGCTTTCTCAAAGACCTATTTTTTTAATTTTTTTTTTTTCGTTAACAGTGATATTTGAAACACTGACATTTACCATTTGAAAAGCAAAGTGAACACATTTAAACAAGCGACTTAAAAGAGCTAATGAAAGAGAAACAGATCCATCTGTATCGCATTCTCCACCCACTATCACTCTAAAAAATAAACCTTTCCAGACAGCAGGGAAGTCTCCCAACAGAGAAGACAACAGGAGTTCCCAAGCTTCCTGGGGGGGGAGTGAGGACAACCCACCTGCCAGTGCACCACCCCACCTAGGTAACGCCTGCTGCAAGCTGCTGGTCGGACGGCACAAACCCTAGCCTAAGCATCAGCAAGGCTCCAGCGCCAATGGAGACCTCATCAATCCAGCTCATCAGTCCTTCCAACACAAGCAGGTGCCTTTGCTAGGGGTCTCTGAGACACCGCTGCATCCGTAACCTCCCCCTGTTTAAATATTTCTAATGAACATTAATTGTCAGATAGGGAGCATTAAGGATTGAGAGCATTTTTCCTCATCCACAGAGCAGACGTGGTAAGGATGAGGCCAGTCCAAAGACAATGCACTGTCAAAAGCCCCCTGACCTGAGGGATGGGTGTTTATGGTGGCCAGCAAAGACGTCCTTCGCTCCTGTGTACTAGCGCTGCTAACAGAAAACTACCTTGTGCATCTCTTTCAAGAAACAGTTCCAATCAGGTATCCTCGAACAACTTCAAAATAAAAAATA
>NW_008795405.1:14263766-14287840 GCF_000699145.1 Aptenodytes forsteri
TCAGGGGTTTTTTAGGGGGGGTTGGGGGTTACTGTTTTAACTTCTTTCTGCAAGAAGGCCCTGTACCATAAACATTAATCAAACACTATATTCTGCCTTTTAGTCTTGAACAATTATGAGCACAGTTTTGTGATCTTTAGCCATATTTACTGATACTCAAAGGCAGATTCTATCTTGTTAGATTGTTATAAATGGGACCCCAGGGAATCGGCACACAGGCGGAGGCAGATGTGAGAGCGCCTTCTCAGAGCTCGGGTGTGCTTCAGTTTTCTACTGCTGAAATTATGAATATTTTGGAGAAAAATAACAACTTTAGATTCCTCTGCCAGATCATTACAAAAAGCTGTCCGTAGACTAAAAGAAAAAGTTCCATTTTGCTGAACTTAAGATTTTTTAAGGTAAACTGTTAAATTTCAAAGTGTGGTTTACATGTGCTGGCCACTTGCAGGCACAAAAGTTTCAGAGACAGGCACAGAAAAGGTTTCTGGTTATAAACCATTAACGAAAGAAACCCACAAATTCTATCTTGTTCTCTCTTAGTTAAATATATTGTTTCTGCTCTAGACCTGTTTCATAATACCATAAAATAGAGGCATGTTTCCGACACTAGATTTGAGAAGCTGTCACATTAAAGGTAAACTTTTAATCTGCTATAGACAAATAGCACACATTTTTATTTCCTGAGTAACAGCTCTGGAGAAATGTTTAAACAAGAATTTAAGAGCTTTGTGGTAAAGCCACATATAGGGGTCTCAGACAGCTACTGGGTTTGAGCTTCTTTTCTTTGTTGTCGTCCTCTTCTAATTCTTTAAATAACCTACTCAAAAGTAGACTTCTAGGAGCAGAGTAACCAAGATGCACGGTAAAGTGAACCTCTAGGCTTGCTTTTATTTCTAATTAATAAAAAAGAAATGTTTAAACTGAAACACAGGCTGAATTTCTAGCTATTCATCCCCATCTTTTTATTTTCTTGGGACCCACAATCGAATACTTTTAAGAAGTTAATTGTGTCACAATTAGTAACACATTAATCCTCCGATATTTTTAATAGCAACCCAAGTTTTTCCCCAAGGCACTTAAAAATGGCAGGCTCGGCTATACTCTCCTTTTTTTAAAACTCCCATGCACTTTCTTCTTTAAAAACCTCCCACATGCATTTCACTTGGTCTGAAAATACCAGCACAGATCTTAATCCTGCCAACGCTTACAGACATGCTTAACTTTCTGCACATCAGTAATCCCGCTGACTGCGAGAGGACCGTTGGCGTACCTACAGCTCAGCGCAGGCTAAGGACGAAATCCTGCCTTCACTAAAGCCAATGGCAAAACCCCCATTGACGTCAATAAGGTTATGCTTTGACATCCAGTTTGTTGCAGGATTGGGACCATCCTCGTTTCAAGGTACTTTCCCAAACTCCTGTTGGGTTTTTTCTCTCCTTTTTTCTTCTTGCTCTTTCTCCCCCTCAACTCCCACACTCACGCTTGTGGGGCCCCCATATTGAGACCACTTGAAAACTTCTGCCTTTCAAATCCCTCCACGAGGGAAACCCCCTCGCTGAGATGGGAAACATCCTTTGCAGGTAAAGCTGAAAGAAACTATTTTGCCCTGTTGCATGTGTTTGAGCAAACGAATTAAAACCCGGGAACTTGGGTTCCAAACGATGCCAAGAAGCAATCGTTAATATGAGCTGAAGTGAAACGGGAAGCTCCAGACGTTTAAAATTAGCTGTAGGGAAAAGAAAAAAAGAAAGGAGAAAATAAAAGCGGAGGGAAAGGATTTTTTATAATTTTACCGTAAAGTCGACTCGGTGCCGCTTGGACTGCATGGGGTTAAAATGAATTGGGGGGGGGATGCTGTACAGAGAGGGGTGAAAGCAATGCTGAAAAGCAGGGGAGGGGGAAGCAGCGGCAGCCGGCTCGGAAGCGCTGCAGTGCTGTGAAGAGCAGGCAGAAGTGAGCAAACCAGCTGAACCGCTTGCAGAATTAATCAGTAACAAAGAGGCTGGAGCTGTTGGCGGGCTTCAGCCCTTGAACCTGGACTCTGCTCTATAAATTTCAACTTGGAATGGCTCTCTACTTGTTGAAAGACAGGTTGGCTCCGGGCCAAGCCATAGGGGAAAAAAAAAAAAAAGGCCAAAACAAAAATTCCTTCTTGGTCAGGAAACTTCCCTTCAGTTTCTAACTCTTTTTATGAGCTAGTAATAGGGCACTCTAGAAAACGGGAAACGAAAAGCGGGTATTGAAAGGAAAAAATGAGCCGGGAGTTGGTTTAATAAAGAAAATAAAACAAGTAGGTGCTAAATTCAAATCTGGATTTTGCCTGCGTGCAAGTACATCAGCAATAATAGAAGACTTCAGAGCGCCTCGCCAATAATTCAAAGGAGACTTTTACAGTTACATTAGCTGGCTACAGGCTTGACTCTGAAAATAATAAATGTCTTAAAAGAAGAAGAGTGCTGTTTAATCCCTGTCTGCAGTCTCATCTTGTTCTCTCCTCCCCCACCACTCCACCTTGTTTAAATGACCATTACGAAAGCAGCATGGTATAAAAAACATGTAGAACCACCATTTATTCAGCAGCATCTCTTTTCTTTCTGATTTTTCCCCTCTTCAAACAGCGGCGCACGGGAGAACCGACACTCTCCTCAGCCCCTGCTCATTGCCAAGGCAGTTTCAGCGACAAATACCTTGCCGCCGCGGTGCTTTCCCAGCATGAGCAGACAAGGAGTGGGCTGGGGCAGAGTGAGGGGCTGGAGTGCGGAGCGGGGGGAGCTGTCAAAGTGGGAAGAAAGAAGGCAAACATCTATTCAGAGGCCAGATGCGCTGAGCAAGGTCAGCTGCAGAGACACAGCCCCTTGCAGCAGCTATGCAATTACATCCAAAGTCTGCACAGCACCAAGAGTCCCACAACCTGCATGCAAGGGCTGGTCCGGAGGATCTAGGGCAGCTGGAAGAAGGTGTATAAAGATTTTAATTGCTCTTCCGAGATGCTAAAGGGTAGATGAGATGCTCTTTAGCTAGAGCAGGGGGCTGATGCTCTATACCGCTTGCAAGAATACGTGCAGATAAAATACCCTAGTAAGAGTAGAGAGAGAAATATGGTAAGTGCCAGCTGTGATCAAAAGGTGAAATAAAATACCGAAATAAAATGCAGCCTAATGAGAGCATGGAGGACAGGGATACACAATCTCTTCACCAAAAGTGGCTGTTAAGGTAAATCAAATTAATCACTCCCACCTCCCTTCCTCCCTAAACTCCCTTCTTTTTAATGAAGGGGTTTACTCCTGTAAGGCTGAACGCTGTCCAAGGCTGCTGGACATTTAAAGCTATATACATAACAGGCCTGCGACAGACACGCATCCTGTACTTCCACTTTCCAAGAAAACTGCGTTCTGCTACTTGGTAGGTCTTTTCCATCTGCAGCTTTTATGACCCTGTCGAGGGACCGGTGAGCAGTGTCCCCCTTTTCTCACTCAAGAAATATGCTACCAAATGCCAGAAGAGCGAGTGAATTTAAAAGCTGTTGGGCTTAACAGTGGTTTGTGCTCATCGCGCTCGGATCTTTCTGCAAAGGCATACATGCAAAGAGGAAAAAACAGCAACCGCTAAGTAACCACTTCACATCTGCCATTTAGATTATTAAACTCCTTACAAGCGGTATCTACCCCACCTTCCCCACTACACACAAATATACACACACCCCCAAGCTCTCCAACGTGGCAACTAGGAGCCAAGACGGCTCTCCTCTCCCCGCTGCAGCAACCACATTCATTCCTGTTAAGGGGTTAACGATTCGTTTCCACTACTTCTCTCGAGAAAACCTACAATGAAAACATTGGCTCACGAAAGCGTTCTCACTGCCAGAATGCCACAGCGCGAGTGAAAAGTCCGTTTTGTTTTCATTACATCTCTGGGATTTCCGGCTTAACTCCTGAGCTTAGACACCAAATCCCTAGATACCCCACCCACCCACTTTTTCTTTTTTTTTTTTTTATAACATTTCTACTGCACGGCCCACCAATTACCATTTGGAGGGTGGGAGGGAACGGCGAGAAGGAACCATGCTGAAAAGGATGCTCTCCTCGGAGCGAGCACGCGCATCTCCCAAGCCGAGAGCTACCCAGTTTCTCCGGGCTTCCAGGGTTGTCCACTGAGAAACACAGTTTTATTTCTATACCTGACCTCCCTCTATTTCTCACCCTCCGGGCTCCCATCTTCCCACTCGACCATCGAAGCCAGCGCTGAAACTCAGCTCCAAATCTATGCCCTTTGAAGTTATGTGACATGACATAGAAATCCAAGCCTTTCTTGTACAGAAAGTATGATTACTTCACAGGGTTTTTTTCTCCAGTTATGATAGAAAAATGTTCCAATCTCCAAAAAACCCTAGAAAGGTTCAACCTTTATGTCACAGCCGATTTGGTCACTGTGTGTATAGGCAGCGCAGTTCAAACACAGGCTGAGAAAGAAAAACAATCTATGGAAAAGACATGAAGGGAGGCAGCCTCATGCTATAGCAGCACTTCTGTCCTGCTGAAGCAAAGGAACCATTTCTATGCCTTTATGTATTTATTCACTGTCAGAGAGGAACAGCAACTTTTTCTATCTATATGGGAGCTTTTCTGTTTTACAGTACTTCCACGCAACCGGCTTTCCTTCGGCTACATCCCAGTGCAAAATTCCCCTGCGAGCACACACAAACTCCTTTCTTGCAGTCAGTACTCCACTGAGCACAAGCCTATTGCTGTTAGTCACATCCAGACAAATGCCAAAGCAGTCTATAGCATGGTTGGGCACTACTTTTACTTTGCTCCTAACAGTTGCTCGCAAAGTTGTCAACAAAAATGAGTAATGACTGGCTGACCAGCCTTTTCATCATTTACCATTAGTGTTGTCTAAAAAATCTACCAATCTTTCCACGCTAATAATAATCAGAGAGATACACACGGTTTCTGGTCTCCCACACATGGCCCAAGTAATTTCACAAGAGGGCCCAAATAAAGGCATAAAAACACTTTGTTGGGTGACATTTTGACTGGGCTCTACCTCTGAGTAAGTCCAGAGTCCTTCCACTGAATTAAAAAAGGGTAACAGAAGTGCCAAGCTGGCACAAACAAGCAAGTTTTGCTCCTTAGGAGTGACTCCCGATACGCATCCACCCTGGAGCAAGAAGACTCTGGCCACGTGTACTGAATGATCTTCTTAAATCCCCTCTCACCAGCCAGCAAAATGGCACCTCTGTTGGAAAGGTTTTACCTAGCATTGCCACACGTAAAACCGAAGATGACTGTAACTAAAAGAGATTAGAGAGAAAATAACAGCAGCAAGCTCCCGTTTCGCAGTTCAGCACCCCATGCATTTGGGGGCAGGTCCCCGCTTGCACCGCCCAATCGATCTGGCATGGCACTGCTGGTTTCAGGGGAGTTACCCCAGGTGAAACTGGGGTGGAGTGGGGTGAGCCGGACCCCCCACCGCTCCTCCAGCACTGGCACCTGCCGTCCCGGCCTCGTGGGACTCCAGATAACCACATACAGGGTGCAGAAAATAACTTTGAAAAACAGGATGGTGACAGGAACAAAACAAAAAGCTAAAACCAGCAGGGAGAATCGAGGGCATATTCCTCAGCGGTTTTTTTAGTCTGCTTTTAAAACTCTGTGCAATTAATTTCTCACTTGACTCTCGGGGATGCTGGGAAGGCCTCGGTGCCTGGCGGGGCCAGACCCCAGGCAGGACACAGCTGGGAGGCAAGCTGAGACGGCAGTGGGGAGAGGGCGGCCGGTGGCCCCCAGAGCGGGACTGAGCAGAGGGCGCTGGAGCCCCGCCACATGGGTGCGGTGGAGTTCAAGCAAGGGGAAGAAAGGGTTTCGTAATCGGCAGGTTTCTCACCTTTAACTCTTGCTGGGATTAGCAGGGTGCTTACCAGTGCCTTGGCGAGAGACGCTGTGCAGCGCCAAGCAGCCGCAGCCCTGCCGTCCCTCACTGCCAGCTGGGGGGGGCATGCCGAGGATGGGGGGCTGCCAAGCCGCCACAGGATGCCCTCCGCACCAGCCCCCCTAAGAGCCCCCTAAAGGGGAGATCACATCACCTGGGGAGCCTCCACCTGACCTCACCGGCAGCCTTAAAACTTCAAGCCGTCAACGTTTCAGCAGCCCCTTATCATCCTTGAAGCTGCAGTGAGCCAGGGGAGAGCAGCTGCCACTGGAGGCCCCTCCTGTGGGCTAGGGGTGCCCTGTCCCCCAGAGGAGAGCCAGGCTCCCCTGATGTGCCCTCCATCCTGCCCTGGGCACAAGCAGGGCTCTGGGTGAGATCACCCGGCTTGTTTCTCTCTCCGCAACCCAAGTCAGGACCTCAGCCGAGGTCCTCAGGGGAAGGAGGTTTGCTTGTTAACCCTGCTGTCAGCAGAGCTGTGGCTGACACCTTCCGTGTGTGTGTCCCCCATGCTGCTCAGCCACACCAATTAGCAAAACACGTTGCTAAATAGCTGGTGAAGCTGCAGAGGAGGAGAAGGAGGAGGCCAGGTAACTCCTCTGCACTCAGGAAAAGCCTGGCAGACGCGAGGGAAGAAACAAGCCTGGAAAAGCCTCACGAAAAGGATTTCAGCTGCAACACGAGTTTCTCAGGCTCTGTTACCACACACTTCTGGAAGCCTCTTCTTCCCCACGTAGTGTTTTTCCTGGCCTGGCTTTGACAAGCCACTCCTGCAAGACCCACTGCCCTGGGGAGATGCTGGCAGCAGGACCCAGTGCCACAGTGGCCTCGGGAAGGGGATGGTCTCCGTGCCCCATGACGGCTCAGTGCCGCTCAGGACACCTCTTCCCAACCTGCCCAACATCGCTGCCACAGGCCTCGGGTTGTTTCAGCTCGCATTTTCCTCCCCTCACGTGTGAAGTCATCACGATGGCTGTCTGAGTCCTACAGTTAATATGGGTGCGCGGGTCCATAATGGTACATTGTAAGTGAATGTCTCAGGGTAGACAGCAATAATAATTAGCTGTCATGATTTGAAAAAAGGATAATCCATGCCATTGAGTTAACAATCACTCACACAACACACATGGATTTAACTAATCTTAATTTGGAGAAAAATAACAATTCTAAATATATCAAATAGCCTATTTCATGGCAACCTGCGGCGGTGTTTATCTCTGGCTTCCAGCACATGTGAGTTATTTAGTTTCTCTCACTGGCAGTTTTACCATTCAAAAGCCTGAAATGAACATTCATGGAGCAGGGGTTGCAGTTAAATCCTGCCTCTGACAGGGAGCCTTTTTTCATGATGCACATCTAGTTCAAGTACATAATGTATGGAGCCCAGCACTGGCGGCCGGGACAGGATGAACGAGGAATTCCAAACAACCCCCTCCCCTTTCCTAGCACCGTCTTTGCAGAAATTAACTACGCTGTCTTAATGAACCTCTGCTGCTGGTGTCGTTCTCTGTCCATGAGGGTACGCTGCCTGGAGCATGCAGACCAGCCAGTGAAGCTGGAGAAAGTCTGGTCCAAGCGGTGCCTGCCCCACCAAGACTCCCTCCTCTGCCAGGGTTCTCTGAAACCACCCAGCATTAAAAACAAGCCAACTGGTGCTTTTTCTTTAATCTGGATCATTTCAGAGAGCCATGTTGAAGAACAGCCTGGTGGCCCGCGAGCCCAGCAGGGCCATGAGGAGGACAGGAGATACCATCAGTCAAAGGACAGCGGGAGCCACCTCCCCAGGGCCTTTTTGCAGCCAGGACAGGTCACCCAGTTATGCCCAAGATCTGATAAATATGAAAGATAAAAAGAGGTATAAAATACAACCGTGGTCTAATTTTTTCCAAAATACCTGACAGCGGTGAAGTGAAAGAAGCCGTGACTGATAACTTCTAGCCAACTCATTGGCCTGGCTGTGTTTTGCTGTGCGACAATCTGGTACATCTATTCGATACTATCACACCCTCTGTACGAGAAGCAGAACTGATTTTCAAACAGCATAGCCAATTTGAAAAAAAAAACCTTTACAGGAAAAACTGCTGCTAAGCAAGTTACTTCCCCCCAGTGCCAGCTAACATGCCACCACACACCTTACGGACAGTGGTAACTAAGTGAAAGTGCCTTGAAAAGCATGGATTTGCAAGTTATCAATCAGGGAAACATGATAGACTTCATTATCAAAAGGTCTTTAAAAGCTGATTGCGGACATAAAGGTGCCTTTGTCTTTATTGATATCTAGAAATGTCAGCTGGAGATCTGCATTGCATGCATGCAAATTCTTGCAGACTCCTGAGCTCTACCTGCCTCCCTCGAAGCGGCACAAGGTCTGTTACACGGTCAAGAGGCATTCAGTGACCAGACCAAGCAGAGTTACCAAGAAAGAAAGAAAGAAAGGCAAAAAGAAAGAGAGAAGGAAAGAACTCAGGACTCTGGAGCACCCTGTGCGAGGGTGAACGCTCCACACGGTGCTGCATCCCAACATCCTCACACCCAGAGGGAAGAGAGGTGCAACGGCAGAGCCAAGCTCAGCGCTTGATGTACCCTCGCTACGCTCAGCCATGGGAATCTGTAAGGTTTGGCGGTTTAATCACACCACAGAAGGCCACACAAATCATTTTGACCAAATAAGAAGGTCTACTAAAATAACACAAGATCAAGGAGAGGAGCTGAAACCTATTTGAGGGCAGCAGTGGTGGCAGCATATTTCAGGGAGCCAGAGTGGCGAGTGGGTGATTTCTGGTTTCCCTCTTCAAATATAAAGACTCAATTATCTTTGAACAGCTTGCTTTACACATGAATTGACACATTTATTTTACAATAAATAACTGAAAGTTATCTATGTTTCCTTTACTGTTAATCTACACAAAGAAATAATAAACAGAGCTTGTCTACAAAAATGCAACTACTGCAGTCCTCAGAATTCAATTAAGCTAAAATAATTAATGCTTCCACCATATTAAATTACTTTATACATTTGAGCCACTGAAGTTTTTTTATTCTTTAATCTTTTTTGCTTTTTTATTTAATAAAAAGAGCACGATTTGCTGTTAAAATGTAATGGTCTCCTTTAGCTGACACAGCATGTAGAGTGTTTTGTGCCTTTGATTAAAATAACATTTTAAATGCTTTGAACAAACATATCTCCCCATACTTCTAAGGGATTATTTTACATATTTCTTGGTGGAATAAAGAAATTCATTCTTCCTGTCTCTGTACAGAAAGGCTAAGAATATCTTTCGTCACATATAAAGTAAAAATACTGTAGGCTCATGCATTATTACCAAAAAAATAAAAAAATAAAGGGAGGGGGTGGCCGGGTGGGAGAAAGCTGCCTTAGAGATTAAGTTTCCCTTTTATGAAATCGTATTTAGTCTCTTTTTTTAACAAATCTAACAACAATGCTCTACAGCCGCTCACTGGGAAATACCTTTAATGTTAAATGCAGATTCTGATTTTCTTGGCTAATGCAGAAAGCCTTTCTATTGAAATATAAATAAGGGGTTTGGTATATCCCACTAAAGCCTTTCCAGTGAATGTCTTCTGTGGGTTTTTCATGGCTACCCTCCATGGCTGTAATGTGAGGCTTTTATCCTACTATTGAAAACTATCTGCTATTAAAAAAAACATGGAAGGACACTGCACCTTTTTATCTCGGAGCTGGGCTCCTAATTGAGAAAGCATTATTATTGCACTATTTAGTGGATGTCCCTATCTCCGTGCGCTGCTGAGAAAATGCCAGTCAAATGATAAACCCTTTTATTTTTCTCAATTCAAAATCTTTCCTACATATTTTCATTTGATATTCAGTTTAGTATGAAAGAGATTAGGTGCTCCAGATTGGCTTTTAATTTTTTTTAATGCCTTTTCCACATGTGAACATCCCCTTCACCCCCTCCCCCAGCAGACTTTCTGCAAGGCAAAAGCATTAGTTATATTGATGCTGACCCCCAGAAGCTGGGATGGGACGGCACCCTCTGCACTGGGTATAGCCATTGAAGTATTTCATTATGGACTGAACTTGGGCACAGATTAGTAAGAGATGAGATCTGGACTGCAACTACAGCGTAGGTCTCCTGGACCAACCTTACTAAGCACTGGGCACCCTCTGCAAGGGGCTGAGCACCATCAGCTTGCACAGAGGTCAACAGCTGTTGAGCGTGCTCGGCACCATTCAGGAGGCCTTCAGCAGACTGGAGGAAAAGGTCCTGGAAGGAATACTTCTCTTCTGCTCCCACCAAATGGGAAGGAAATCTACCTCTCAAAGCTGCTATACCATGAGGTAGTCATCTCTGCCAAGAAATGCATTCACAACTGCAAAAGGATGGGGAAAGTTGAAAAAGGATGGGGAAAGCTGAAAAAGGATGGGGAAAGCTGAAAAAGGTTGAGGAAAGGATGGGGTCAGGTCTTACAGTAGGGTTGTTTACAATGCTACAGCACAGGCTGCCACTGCTAATGCCCCCAAAGCTACCAGCTGCCCCATGCCAAGATGGTGACTCCTCCCAAAAAAGATTCCTAGAAGACAACAAGGTAGTCAATGGGTCGCATATGCCCTCTCCTAAGAGGAAGATCATCTGGAGATCTGAAGACTGCAGCAGTTCAAAGCCCACATCCTCATTTATATGATGGCCAAGCCCGTTAGAGACACTGGGGACTGACTCAGAGACCTCCAATGCTAAAAGCAGGAATCTCTTAAGCTTCAATTGTAAAGATAGGAGCCTCTCACAAGTCTTCTGGGGATCCCCTCATGGGAACATCTCTACTACAGGCCATCAGATCTGATCCCATAGGACAATTCCTAGAGAAATTGGCATAGTGGCAGCAAAGACAAATTGCCGCTGGTCTTCTGTATGGGATACAGTCCATTTGAACAAAAAAGGCCCGTTTGAGGGGAGATCCTGCTGTGTAACATAAAACCCCTACTCACTAGCAAGGAGTGGAGCCGTCCTTTCACCACTGCAGAGGAACACACTGCTGCAGAGGGGAGAAATGCTCTGCACAACGGATGCAGCCCCACGCCGGGTGCTCTGCAGGAACTGCTGCACAGCAGCTCGCCCAGGGGGATACCATCGCCCGCCTGCCCACCTCTGAGCAGGGGAGATCCTCTGAGTAAATGTTAACTGCACCACATATGAGAGTTTTAGAAAAAGAAATGCCTACAATTTCCTCACCCAGGCCAGCCTGTGCTCTTGTCTCTTCATTCAAAAGCCCCATTTGGGGCGTGCATGTGAACGGAGGTGTCACCCACCCAACTCCAGCCATCTGCAGGGACCCAGGACAGGCAGCACAGGCAGCAATGCAGACCAGGAAGCTGACATCTACCCCAGCGGAAGGAACAAGGCAAGGACTTAATGAACCCCGGCTTTAGCCCTCACAGACAAATCTTGTTTCCACTGCAGTCAGTGGGAAGATTTTTCCACTGACTTCAGGGAGGTCGAGATTTGGTCCTTCCTAGTGGGTCTGCATGTGACAAAGGGAATCTGAACTGGACTGAACTGAGCATCTCACCAAAGGCCCCTATCCCTCCGCCACCGCTACCTGCTTAAGGACGCTCCTGAAATGGTTTCTGACCCCAACTTTCTGCTTTTTCCTATGTGTACAGGCTGCGCCTTGGCTCTCCCGGGGGATCAAGAGGCTTGTCTCTCTGGGAGCTGGCCCTGCGCAGATAGCTACACTGAATTAAACGTGGGGTGGACAGCCCTGCTGAGCCCCGGGTAGCCATGAGGATCCTCCAGACTGATGGCTCCTATAAAGACCTGTTATTGAAGCCTCTGTTTCATGGCACTTTCTAGAGGGCTCTCGTTAAAAGATTACCTAGGCAGTTGATTGAGTGTAAAACATGCTGTACCTGCAATGTTCTCCTGCTTGGGGCAAATTCCTTTTGTAGGCGTGAGAAGACGGTCTTCTTCATCGGGTGTGACTTGGATCCCGATTTCCACTGGCTCTGACACTTTCCTGAGCTCGGCGCGTGAGGAGGGGGGAGGGCTGCTCTTATCCATGCTCTTTTCATAGCAGGCACCACCAGTGCCATTGCACTGTTTTCTCTTGTGCTCTATAAAAACCAAGATGTCTCCCAGCGGGAAGTTCATCTGACACTGTCCACAGGTTAACAAGTCGGGGTCTGTCCCGCCTGCGGCGATGCTGATGCCGCCTGGCTCTGTTATTGCCAGGCTCTCATCCTCGTCGGCGAGTGCCGGTTCCACATGGTCAGCCTCTGCTTTACATGGACAAGGAGAAAGAGGGAGGAAAGGGACGAGGGAAGAAGAGAAAGAGATTGCTTTGAATGTTCACAGACTCTGAAGGATGCATCACAAGAGGCCCAGCCTCCCCCCACCTCCCCAAAGAAGCCAAGCCTGATTAGATCTTTCTTTTATTTTTCAGCTTTTCTGCTCTCCCAGAATGATTTCAATATATTTTGCAACCAAGCCTGCCTGAAACAAAATGGAAAGGCTGACCTGGCATAGCTTTCCTGACAGCTCCTTCCCACTGCTGCCAGCTCTGCAAGGATATCAGCAAAGAGCCATTTTGCAAATGTTCAAGCCCCAAGTCACTTTCTGAAATAGTTCCTCTCTTTTTATCCCACCTTCTCATTCCCACCATATCTCCCAGCCATCTGGCCAAGGCCACATCCAGCAAATCCTATGCACCCGAATGTCTCCTCCTATTTCAGAGAGAGGGGGAAAAAGTGCTTGCGTGCTCCAAACAAGCCGGATCAGGCTCCACGTGGCGTACAAAATTAATACCACCTTGTCCCATTACAGAGATACCGGCAAGGTTAAACGACCACCCATTAGCACGAACTACAGCAAAATGTTTGCAAGAGTAAGGTAATCAGGATTCGGTCTCATGAAAAGTTAAGGGGTTTCAAAAGTGTGTACAGTGGAAAAGAGAATAAGGCACTTATTTAACATACTGGAATATTGGCTGAGCCTGAAATCTTCCACTCATTTTCCTGATGTCAAATACCCCTGCAGTTGCTATATAGGTTAATAAAAGTTTTTTGTTTAAAACTTGCCGACGGATGTGATGGATTTCATACCATTACCCCCAAAGACTGCGAAAACATTTCTGAGTGACCTGCATCAGTTTCTAAGAAATAAGTAACTTCTCATTTCACAATTAATAAAACATAGTGCATTTTTAATGGGTGTTTCGGAGATAATTCTTATATTATAAAATAATTATGGATCACAATCCCTTTTGGGGGCAAAATGTGTTTTTTGGTTTTTCTCTTTTTCTGCTGTGTAACTGCCAAATCATACAAACCTTGGTCTTTACTCGGGCAAAATTTCCACTGACTTTTGCATAAGGCTGTTTTGCCTCTGCAAGTACTATAGGATTTGGGCTAAACAAAACAGAGGAACTAACAGTATGTAAATCAGCGAGTGAGACCTCTAATCGAATCAGGATTAAAGGAATAAGAGGAAAAATGTTCTCTATTAGCCCAAGCGGTTTGCTTATGGATTTTCTGGGGAAAGCAAGTCACACAAATATCTCAAAGAAGTGAGACTGAGATAAACATATGTTATAATCCAGATCTGGATTCTCCTCCTGGCCGAAAATAAAAGGAGTTTTGTCCCACTCTTCACCAAATTGCAAAAAAAACACATAGGAAAGGGACAAGAGGCAGAAGGTGAAATGTATTACCTGACAACAAAAATGGTTGAGCCTTGAAAAAGGCAGTTTAGAAAAAGAATTGCCCCCATTTTCGCCTTGCAGAATAAATAATTGATCGGTGTATCTACCAGCTGTGTTACAAGTTGCATCAGAGCTCACTAACAGCAGCAGCACCAGCGGCAGCAGGAAAAGGACTGGGACCCCAGAGAAGTGCCCGAGCACGGACCATCCTGCTGGAGCGGACGATGGGCACGGGAAGGCTTTGGTTTCCTAACTCACACCAAGCTTACCAAACACACAGCACAATACTTGTTCTGAAAACCATTAATTACCTTTTTCCCCTTAATCTAAGTTTAAAAGGAGTTTGAAGACAACACTATGTAATTAATTCACCAATTTATGTCATGAAAAGATGCCTCCTTGCCTTAGTGAAAATGTAACCATAACCCTGCGCTGAACAGGGACTGCTGGGAAGGGAGCGGGTGCCTGCGAACAGTGTGTCATGATGCAAAAGGTAATTATTTAGTACTGCGGTTCCCTTTAATGATCTAACATTGAGCAATATTGTTTATATTGAAGAGAGCTTGCACCTTTAATTACCAATTACATATACATCATTTTAGAGCCAAAAGAAAAGGACTGTGAAAAGGGTCCTTTAGAAATGTGCGTGCTATTTCTAGGAAGAATTCCTATTAAGGGGGAGCAGAGTGTCAAAATATTAAAAAAAAAAAACCCCACACACAGAGGCACACACAGGCACGCAGATACACACGCGGGAGATGGGACAAAGAGCTGGAAAAGACAACACGAAAACAGGAACTGAACCAAGGGTCGTAAGGAAAAAAGGTGGCAGAGGGGGAAAATGTTTGTTAGTAGTTTCACCTAACATTCCTGTAAAGCCTTCAGATTAAAGTCTGTCTCTCAAATTACAAAGGCTGAATTTTGGCATTTTTATATATATATAACAAACAAAAAGAAAAGCACGGATCTCAACTTTATTATCTTTTTGGCGTGAGGTTTTGGGGGTTTTTTTTCCTGCTATTTAAATTGTGCTCTTCAGAAAACGTAGCAAAACTGCTATGTTTGATAAGGGTCCTGACCAGGCGTCTGTGGAAACATAAAGGAGGTTTAAACAGCTAAACTGTTGCGAATTCTTTCTTTTCAGTTCTACACTTCATTTGAATATTAGTTAAATCCACATATGCCTATTCACTTACACTCGCTCACTCTCTCTTTCCAAGGACTCTGCAATGGCACTTTTTAAAAATAACATCTGGTATTCCTTCGTATTTTGGCAGTCGTCACATTACCGAAAATCAGCTTTTCGTTTTCTTGGTACGCCGAGCCCTCATGATCAGTAGTAATTGGGTTTCAAACTATCAAAAGATTTTTTTTACTCGACTCTATTTCTGATTTGAGCTTAATAAATCATCAAGCATGACACCAGCCGTACACCCAACAATGCAGAAGCTATATTACATCCCCTTATTCGGGATGTGGAAAACAGACATAAAAGAATGAAAAACAAAATACTGAGTAGATCTTCACATGCATTTTATCCACGTCAATTTGCTTTTTTTTTTTACTTGGAATAAAAAAAAAAGGCTTCCTATTGACAACTCAATTAAGCCATTAAAAACCTACATTCAAGTAATATTACAGGAGAGATTTAAAACCCACAAAGGAAAAGAGAAAAAAGCCTGCAAGTCCAGCCCATAACGCATCAGGTCATGCCTGGTTAATACAACAGCCAAGATCTTTGGCTGTTTAAGGAGTCCTTTAATACCAGTGGGGCAATTTAGGCCAGTCTCAATCTAAAGTTCTGACTCCACTTGTGTCTGTGGGTTTCAAATGAGTCGCTTCATATTATTTGAATTTAACTCTGTGGTTTTATTGCTGTTTGTTGGTAGCTGGGTTTGGGGGGAGGAGGGTGTTTCCTCGCAAGTATTTATTTAAAATTAATTAATTTTTTTTTTAAAGAAGGAAAAATCAAGCCACACAAAAAAGGAGAATGGAAAACATCTCATCTCCCTTACGTGGGAAAAGGAAAAAAAAATGCAAACGAGCTATTTCCAGCCAGGACTCGTGCTCTGGTTCTTCCAGGTGTGTTAAGGTGTGCCCGGCATTTTCCCTGCACCCAGAGATTCCTCCAAAGAGGATTGCCTTGGCATTGCCTGCCGAGGGAGCACAGCGAGTCAGGGACGTGAGCTATCTATGGGGACGTGAGTGACACCATTGTTATCCAATGGCTTCATGAAATTAATGCAACTGGACAATCTAAATCATTTGCTTTACTTTGAAAAGCATTACACTTGCTGGCTGGACTCTAAGCAGCACCTCCAAGCTCTTTGGCTGCCTAGCACGCCAAAATACAGTGGACAAACTCCTTAATTCCATAGCGGCACTGTCGCAAAACCGCCAGCGCTCCTGCTTAGGCGTGGTGACATCATTAGAGCATATGTGCCCCATGCAAACAATACTCTCATGCCCAGTATTAAAGCAAATGCGCATGCTACCTACTTTCTGCCTGTCAGATGTCTCAAAATTGTACCCACTAATAGTGAAAAAGACTGCGTTACCAAAAATCATTTCCAAGGCCTCTAAAGACAAAACCGTGGATCCTTGTTCACGGGGTTTACATAAGGCTGGGTCCAGGCAGCAGTAATTTATTTTCTTGTATTTTTTTTGCACTGCAGAACCAAGGTAAGAAGGCATCTGAAAGTTGCCAACCTATTGTCTTCCCTATTTTTCCCGTCCCGCTGTATCAAAAGGAGGCAGAGAAAGGGGGAAGAGGGATCAGTTTGGTGCCGGGCCAAAGCGTTGCGTGTGAAACCTCCCCTCCGCAGTTGGTTTCTGCACAGATCGATAACGGGAGGGTTAAGGCGAGTGCTGCCAGTGCCTTCGCTGCAGATGGTGGGTGGGTGCCCTGCCTGTCCCAGCACCCCACTGCAGCCACTGCCCACCCTTGTGCCCACCTGGGGGGCGAAGCACAGGCTACCCCAGGGGCCAGCCAACTCTGGGACGAGCTGGGCCTGCCTGGGATCTGCCATGGGGCCACAGCTCCTGGCGCCCAGGCACGGGAAGCCTCCCACAAGCGTGCCGCAGCGCACCGAGCGTGCTGTTCTCCGCACACAGTCACTGCTGTTTTGAAGGCACATCCAGAAAGAGCTCAGCCTAGTTGGAGAGCGAGCACAAAGAAGTGACTTGCTTTTCAGGGTGTTGGCCCAAAGCAGGCCTGAAAATGATGTCCCTTCAATCAACACCCACATGTCACATTTACTGTAACATCAACACGCTTAACGGAAACAGCTCGGATCACACGCTCTCTAGCTGGGTTATCGCCGAGATCGATGTCAGGATCCTTGCTGCACAAAGACTAACGCTGCTTAAAGCGGGTGACGCGGCTTCTCGCCGTCGAAGTTTATCAATAACCTGTTTTCAGAGCCTCCCTGCAGCTCCCTGCAGCTGCAAGGTGCAGAGTTGAGCTTATGCCTACATATTGCATCAGCATTACACTCAGCGGTACTAGGCACTGCTTATCTGCCATCAATTTTTAATTTTTCTGAGGACCAAAAAACAATTGTTCAGAGTATTTTATATTTTTTTAAATAAAAGTCTGAGGATGAGATGGCCGAAAGAGGCAACTTGATCGGGAAGTCCCAGAAACACAGGGGCCTGCAGCTCTGCCTTACTTTCCGAGCGACTCTCAGGCATGTGCAAAGTGCACAAAGGCAGCCAGAGCAGTGGAGAACCTCCGCCGTGCCGTGCGTGGCCCCGGTGCAGCTGCCGAGCCGCCGCCGTCCCGTCATCCGCTGCCACGCTCCAGCCCGCCGTCCCCGCGTGCCAGACAGCAGCACCGTACGGCGGGGTGGTGGTGGCCGGGGCAGGCTGGCCACTGACACCTGCCTGCAGCAGCAGGATGGAGCCCACCGCCCCAGCACAGCCCACCAAGCCGCCCCCGCTGGGTACCGACAGCAAGGGGACCGGGACCCAGCGGTGGAGGGAGGGTGGAGGGAAATAACCTGTTTTCCTCCAATGCCTTAGCAAGCCCCACGCACATCTGTGAGTTAGAGGACTCTCCTGCAACGCCGGTACATCAGGCACCTTTTGCAGAAGTAGCCCGAATCTCTCAGAAAGCAGTTTAACCCTCTGCACACACCTGAGACGGAGCAAGCCCAAGCACCGCCACAAAGAGCCGGGCAACGCGTCAGGGTTTAGGGAAAAGAAGAAGGAAAATAACACAATAACCACGCCGGACCCAAACAGAACAAAAGCCAAGAATATCCAAGGATCTGCATGAATCTCCAACACTTGTCAGATGTTATTTCATCAGAAACTATGTACAGTGTTAAAGAAGGGAGTGGCGTGTCTCTTCTTAAGTAAACTATACGTTCATAAAAAAATATTTACTGCTTTTGAGAGCAGAAAATGCATAGGCTATTCTATAGACTGCAGAAGCTGTAAATCTCCGCAGATAAAATGGGATGTGATGATGTGATATAAAAGCATTCTTTGTTCCCCAGTGAATACATTTGTTTTATTTAAAACTCAACGACAACCAAGGAGAGAAAGGAACGCTCGGTGCCACAAAAGGAGAAGGAGCAGTATTTGGGTACAGGCTTTTAACTGGCGTAGAAAAGGATATTGGAAGAACAGATTCTTACCCAAGGATTTAAAAGGCATGATCAAATTTAAGTAATTAGTTTTGAACATGTATTAAACACACAACAGCTCTGTTCTTTTCTTAAATATCATGCTCAAAAGAGACTGTGTTTCTCAATTGTGTATGGCACACTGTTGCTCATATACAATTTTCTTAAGCCTTTTTTTTTTACTTTCATTGAAGCATATTCATTATAACATTCAGCGAATTTATGGCTTCTTCCAGTGGCTTAGTAAAAGGGGTCATAAAAAAGTTAAGTAAACCAGTGTGTTTTTTTCCTCTCCCTTAACTTTGGATTCCTTTTTTATACTGTGCTGTCTAGTGCTTAGTCTTTGGAAAGTACCTTGGGCATATCCAGCACACACACAAATTATCAGCTGCTCCAGGAAAAAAAAAAAGGAATTTCTTGCACTGAGGCAACTACACAAAAGACTTGCATATGTCAAAAATACAGAACCGAGTCCCTGTGAATGCTGCACCATTAATCAAATCCCCGATCTGGTGTCACTTTTGCCAGTAAAATGATGATATTCTTCTAACCCCCTTCTACTGGCGCGTGCCTGCAACGCATGAAGTGTGTCCCTCTGCTTTAATTTGCTTTCGAATAGCCTGCTTTAGGCATTTTTTATATATCCTTTGGAAAAAGAAAAAAAAAAAGAAGCTGCTACTTAAAGCTCCAGCAAGGGTCTACACTACCGAGCAAGCAACAGCTTTTCGGGAGGGAGGGCAGACAGCAAGCAAATTTAACTGATGTTCAGGAGCTGAACACACAACTGCCTCTGAGGCTGTAACAGTGGGTGCCGAGGAATGGTGTGCAGCCTGCCCAGATACATTTTAAGAAAGTAAATAAACACGAGAGAGGAAGGTGCTGTAGTAAGAGCAGCTGAATGAATCACGCATTTATCAATGCACACAGTTATTGATGTCTTTTCCCTCCCTCGTTAAAAAGATACATGTGTATAAATCCGTCTACAGCCAATACTGATGCTTCACCAAGCGCTTCTACAGTATCGCTAACTTTAAAGCAGGCGGTAACCCCCAGCCCCCGTCTATTTTTCCGCGTGCTTTCCCTGGAGGCTACCAAGGGGAGACCAAATTCAACAGACAACTGCAACACAACCCTGGAGAAACCGAACTGCAACCAAAAAGGAGGAAATGCTCTGGCGAGGAGACGGAGAGCCATTTTGGAGTAGCAGGTCTCCGCGGGGAGACTTTTCAACCAGGTTTCATCCTGGGGGAGTGGGACGGGTGGGAGGCAGAGGAGGGAGCGGGAGGAAGGGGAGCGTGGGTGTGTATGCGCTGGGTAGGCAGAGGCGACGGGGAGGAGGAGAGGGGGATCGTTGTTTCGCTTGGTAAAAGTTAACAGTGATGGAATGGAAGGAAAGCCACAACCAGCGAAGTTTGAGGATTCAGGAGGGGAGAAGGAAAGTTCTTCCCCGTGGCTGGGGAACACTAGCACCATCAGCGGCCCGGGCACTGTGCTTTTCAGCTTACCAGTCTGTTAAACGAGGTGGCTGCTGTCTATATGCTTCCAACTAGCTCGATTCAAACATTAAATGAAGTAGAGAAATCATCAGACAAATTGCTGGCCCTCTCTACCCAAGAGTGAAGGGTTTTTGTACAGCTGATGACAGCCCTGATCTTTTGTCTGACTTAATTTACTTCTCTTTCAGGTTAGAATAAAGCGCGCTTTCCTGTCACGGGATAACCTCCATCCACATATTGCGCCCTAAAAATAAGACGCTTGTGTTATGTTAACAATACCATAACTTGATGAATTTCTCAGGTTGGGTGAAATAACTGATCAAAGCTTCCCGTGTGTATGTCACAAAATTATATGTTTGGGCAAGAAAGCGTCCCGCTAAAGTCCGTCCACGATGCGCAAGCCGACTGCAGCAGAGAACAGCACAAGCCCAGCAGAGCAGCCTGTGAGCTCTCAGCAGCAACTTCTACTGATGTGATTTTGTGTTTATTTCTCTAGAAAAAAAAAAAATGCTTATTTTCATTTGCAGGAACTGCAGATTTTTTGCTGTAGGGACCTGAGGATCAAAGTACGGTAAACTATCTAATATCAAATCCTCTCGACAGGGATACATGTGGCTTTCTGACATGTAATCAACGCCAAATTATGTACGTGTATGTCTGCTTTATTGCTGTACACACCTTCTTCTAGAACTCCAGCTTCCTCGCTCTGTGTTTTTACATCCATTGGAACAAACAAACGGATCTCCGTGGGTTTTTCCCCCCCACGCACAGAGACTCGCTCATGTACAGGTATCATTACCCCGATCGCTATCTGACAACAACGAATTGAGAATTTAAACATTGTATGTTGACAATGAAAGGCATTGTTAAAAACTAATTTTAATTAAAAACGCCTGTCCTCCTGAAGCAATTAATCAGCCGTGATTTAGCTAAAAATAGATTTGTCTTGCTCACAGCCCCTCTCCGCTAGCGCTGTATAGATCTTCGCATGAAAATCAATAGTACAACTTTACACTGAAAACATTTTGCAGCAACGTTAAACCGCCTGAGCCGGCGGTTGTTTTTTCCGGGGGGAGACCACCCCAGCCAGCCGCGCCGGCAGGGCCGGAGCCATCCCTGCCATGACACAGGCTATGAGCTCCCCCCAGTCGTCAACACCCGCCACTTGCAGCCGGGGGCACAAGGCAGGCTTGCGAGGCAACTGAAAAAGCCAGCGAAGTTTATTTTGGAACGTATTTTCCATCAACAAACACCACAGAGCGCGAAGCAATCCAGGTAGAAAATGTGAAAGAGAAGCAAAAGTCTCGTGCGAGGCATTTTGTAAGGGCAAAGATTTGCTAGCAGCAAGCTCAGCCCCGGGAAGAGCCGCTGAAGAGGTGTCAACTGAAGTCGGTAACTGATATCAATAATTTGTACTACTTCTACGAGCGCACACTCCTCTAAGTCATAATTATTGTCAAATATGTCACAAGACAACCCTTTGTTCTGCAGAGAAACATACATTTTGCGCAAGACGAGGGCTCCAACCATTCCTATTAAAGGCAGCCAGGTTGTAGAATCTTGAAGACTTTTATTTCTCAATATTTAAATAAGCCTGACAAAATATGCTCTGCATCTGCCGACCAGCAAAAAAATGCAAAATGATTTCTCACCCGTTGTACATCTATTAAAGCCATTGAGCACATCAGTCAAAAACGACGAAACAACCTAGATCCACAATCTAGTCACCCTGCACCAGTTTTTAAAAATATTTTAAAAGATCAGAAACTATGAAAACATGCCAGTATTTTTTTTAGTCTTGTAAGTCCAGTACAAATATATTCAAATGAACGGCAACCTGGAAGTCGACAGCACACAGCCTTTTTTTTGTCCCCTGTCCTATTTAAAGCTAACACATGTAATGTCTTTTAAAAGCATGTTTTCTGTGCACAACTATGCGGGTATTATGAAAAAATCAGCCATCTCCAAAATAATAATAATTTCCTCTCTAATTCTTCAGTCACAGCTTACATTGTATTAGAGTTGATTACATTGGTGTGGGTTTTTTTCTGTAGGAAAAAGTGCATTAATTGCACTAAATCTAAATGCATTTTAAGAGAAGCTCCTTGAAGCAATTTGCTAAACTTTGACATGCAAAAAATTGTGTTTTTTAAATTATTATTTTTAATTACTACGTACAAATACAAAGCAATAAAGGAAATTATTACTCTTCCTAGGGAACCTGTTGACCAGGTACTGAAGACCCTCCTTGGGAAACCTGGCTCTCTACCTGGAATTGTGTGATTTTACTGTGCCTTTCCCTCCCAATCTTTGCTGCTGCTCTACAGAAATGTTCTTGCTTTGCCGCCTTCTGCAGAACTGCTATCACCGAGCTTTTCACATGCTCTCGCCTTTCACATTTCCTTCAAATGCAAAATGCAGGGCTAGTTTGAAAACAGATTTCTCAAGTTAAAAAAAGAAGATCTTAAGCTGGAAAATCAGCAATTTGAATCAAACCAAAATAACGTTTCTTTGCACAGAGCAGCTCAACAGCTCAGCCTCCTCTTCTCTACATAATCGCCTCTTTTGCTTTGTCCACCCAAGTGAGCTCAGCTACCAAGTTTGTTCTGTCCACCACCACTGAAGAAAGGTCCAGAGCTGCTCTTTTCTCTCCATGTGTTTCCCCTCTTTTTGTCCTGCACATGCATCCGTTACAAGGCTGCCTGGGTGAGCCTGGCAAGGACAAACAGGCCACTCCGTTTTGCAGTCTTAAAAACCACTGTGCTAATGAGACGCTGCAACTCTGGAGCACAACTACGTTGCAGCCTCTCTGCTTTTTGTGTTTGTTTGTTTGTCTTACACTCAGGATCTAAACGTTTCTCTGAACACCAAGAGCATGAAACCCAATAAACTCCAGCTGAGCAGTGTCAGAAAACCCTTCTCTCCCTCTCTCCCCTCCCATCTCTCTCCCAATCTCTCTTTCCTTGCCTGGCACAGACCTCCAATCCATCCTGAAATGCAACTCTCCTGACAGATGCCAAAAAGGGAGAGAGAGAGAGAGACCGGGGTGGGGGGGGAAGACCAAGCTAAACACGACATAAATGCAAGATTTCAGAAAACAGTATCAATTCATCCCGGCTTTGGGGGCTTGGCTTGGGGTCGGCTTTATCTTGTTGTAAGTGTTCTGGTTTCCCATTCCGTTGCCCGCTACTTTCTGAACTCCCCCTTGCAGAGGACAGTCTCCCCGGCTGCTTTTCCCCCACGAATGACACCTTCCCGAGGAGTGCGGGGATTGCGAAACCCCCCTCCTGCAAGCCTGCAGCTGAGGCTCAGCGCCTGTGCGCTGAAATGCCTGCGCTCCCTGGATACCTTCATTTTTTTCTGCCACTGTTCAGTATGCAGCCAGATTTCTCCGCCAGCTTCCTCAGGATGGAGAGATAGATAAATACAAGAGGGGAGGGAGGGAAGCTGCGTACCGCTCTGCTCTCCATTCCTCCCCAGCCTCCCCGCTAAACCCATTGTACACGCAGCTCCTCGGCACCTTTTAATGCTCTCCTGCCTCATTATTTACTTTCAAGTAAAGCGATCAGAAAAGGAGATCAAATTGGAAGAACAAACCTACCTGGCTCTCTTCTCCACCCCACCTCCCCCCCCAGCAGCAACAGCAGCGAGAAAAGAAATGTTTCACCCCTTTAAACAAATTCAGACGTGCGCAACAAACCAGATTTTCCGCACATCCCCTTTCAACACCCCACATCTCCTCGCAACTGAGACAGAAAAGAAGTGGGAGAAACTGCACAGGGCGATTTAGAGGGGTTAGATTGTTGATGCATTTTCTTAAAAAAAAAATTAAAAATGGAAAAAAATTAAGAAGCCACCAACAAAAAAGGGAAACGCATTTTCCAAACCGGATGGTTAAAAACAAAAATGCAATTAACGAAGGGGAGGGAGTTGAGGAGGAGGGGGGGAATCCACCTTTTATGGTGATGCAAATCTGACTCCAAAATAACAATGAATTAAAAACAACCCCCCCAGAAAGAGCTGAACACCAGATGCATCTTCATTTGTGTTCCACCAGCTGATGGGCGGGGGGGGGGGGGGGGGGGGGCGGGGGGGGGAGAGGAAGGAGGAACGGGTTAAAAAATACAGGCGCACACCAAAAAAAAAAAGAAAAAAGGAAAAGACAGAGCGAAAGAAATTGAAATTTCGGGACCCGAACTGTCCCCCTACAACCCTCCGCTACGAAAAGAAAAAAAATCTCACAGGAGATGGAAAAATTATATACACATATATATCTTGATTCCCAAGGAAATCTTACAAACAGAAATTTATCACCGGTAACAAAGAAAGAGAGGAGCTCTGA
>NW_008795405.1:14289668-14290527 GCF_000699145.1 Aptenodytes forsteri
AAAAAAAAAAGCCTCCTTTTTGTTGCTGCTGTGGTGCACTGGATGGAATCCCCTCTCAATTAAAAATCATCATCATCATCATCAGGAAAAGCTCTTTCTCGCTCTTTTTTCTCTTTCTCTTTCACACACTGTCTTTTCTCCACTGCTTCTGCCACTTGGACTTCCAGATCTCTTCTTGAACTTATGAGGATATGCACCGCCAGTGACACTTTTCTCTTTCCCTCTTTCCAGAGTGCTTGGCAAATTGGCAAGTGCGCTTTTCCACCAGGAGGGTAAAAAAAAAAAATAAAAAAAAATTTAAAAAGAAAAAAAAGCAGGAATATAAAAAAAAAGTACTAGAATTGGGATTGCCCACACACACAAAAAATTGCCAAAAAAAAATGTTTTTCAGAGATTGACCCTTGCTGGGTAGATATATAGAGAGAATTTTTTTGAAACGGGGTAGCCAAAACTGTGTCTCCTCTTTCCCAGTTCAAGTGGCACTGCTTTGCCCTGGTGCTTTTGGATTGCCAGTGCTCCTGCACCACTTTGCACTCTTCCCCCCTCGCCTGGCACTGGGACTGGAAGGAAGGAAGCCCCCAGTGCAGCTGGGCTGGTGCTGGCTATTACTATTATATATTGCAATGTGAAGATGGCGGAGTCCTGGTTCTCTGGGAGCGCTCTGTCTCTCTATGGCTGGGGCTGCCTCTGTACAATGGGATAAAATTCAAGTTCAAGTGCGGACGTGACGTTTAATCTGCACTAGAGACAAAAAGACCCAGAGAGTAGGAGCACTGGGGGCGACTAGCGGTGGCTTTTTAACATTGTACCCTGCCAGAGAACAAGAAACGCCACTCGCATACACCGCACACACCCGCAC
>NW_008795405.1:14294102-14296051 GCF_000699145.1 Aptenodytes forsteri
ACCCCCCAAAAAAAAACCCCAAAAAAATTCCCCAAAGAAAGAAGAAAAACAGGCAAAATGGGAGCATAACCTGCAAGAAGAGAACAAGCTTTTTACTGGCCTTAAAGGTGTTATAGTCCCTTCTTTTAAATTAGGGGGAAAAAAGCACTCTCATGCACAACATATCTTGTATTAAAGTAATCATCTTTTCTGTCTTCATAATATACCAGTGATTTGAAGAGTTCTCATCTAGAAACACCGTCCTTATCATAGGGGAAAACAAGCTAATATGATGTTAAATATTCCATTTTATCCTATATACAAGGCATGCTGAGTCAAGAACTCTGCACACACATGTGCAGCTTCTGGGTTGCTCTTCTTTTTTTTGAAATCGTGCAATGCCTTTAGCTAAAATTTGGCACAGGTGTAGATACATAAATAACAGTGGCTTCAGTGTAAAGAGGAAGTCCCAATATCCTCACGGAGGATAAGCTTGATGTGTCACTTGGACACGTTTCGAATGCATTTCCACTTTCTCCCCATTTGCTCAAATAACTTCTCAGTGGAAGAAAAATTGGAGCTGCAGATTCTGTGTGATGTGATTTTAGTTTCTTCTCAGTCTTTACTGAGAAAGCTCATGCTAAGTTAGAAGTAAATTGGTTTTGATACAGATCTGGGAGTTGGGGGGGAGAAGAGAGGGAAAGGAGGAAGGGAGGGAGGGAGGGGAAGGAAGGAAGGAAGGAAGGAAGGAAGGAAGGAAGGAAGGAAGGAAGGAAGGAAGGAAGGAAGGAAGGAAGGAAGGAAGGAAGGAAGGAAGGAAGGAAGGAAGGAAGGAAGGAAGGAAGGAAGGAAGGAAGGAAGGAAGGAAGGAAGGAAGGAAGGAAGGAAGGAAGGAAGGAAGGAAGGAAGGAAGGAAGGAGGTTTGAGATGATCTTGACATAAATGAAGCTGCTGTCCTCATTCTCTTTGAATCTTTAAATGTTGCTGCTTGGGAAGGGGAAAAAAAAAAACAACGAACACAGGGCATTGATCTGATTGGTTTAGTTAGCCGCTCCACCTTGTGAAAAGACACAGAAACACAGGATCTATCCAGATCATATTTACATACATATTAACAAAGCTCCCGAGGTGGCAGTTCAGCCTTCACATACAGTGCAAGGAACTCTGCGAGTTCTCATTTTAGACCCATAAAAAAAGATAAAAAGAGGTTGTCCTGGTTTCGTCAGGGATAGAGTTAATTTTCTTCCTAGTAGCTGGTACAGTGCTGTGTTTTGGATTTAGGACGAGAATAATGTTGATAACACACCGATGTTTTAGTTGTTGCTAAGCAGTGCTTACACTAGTCAAGGACTACCTCTGGGTGCTGAATTAAGTTTATCATTTTGCTGTACTGTGTAACACTAGCTTATGATATGACAAAATTACTGGTCATGAGACTAATCTGGTATTTGTACTCAGCATTGCCATCATCTCCATACTTCGGGAACCATCTCCTGGAAACTATTAAGAATTACACTCTTTACCTTTTCTCCTTGGAGAGACAATTTGTGGAGGAGACAAGGGGAAACACTTTCCCCCGCTCCTTCACCTTCCCCTTCTCCTCCAGCCTAGTTACAACAGCTCCTGAGAATTCTTAATATCCTTGGGATGTTCAAACCAGCATGTTCCTATTGCTGTGTCTCCTGAATGTGTTTCAGGTCTTGTTTAAGGTTAAACAACTATTTAAGAATACCACCCAGAGATCTGCCCCGAAGCTGGATAGTTATGAGTGGCAGGATGTGTGGGATAGTATGGGCAGGTACCTAGAACAGTGGGCACCTCCAGTGTTTTGGAACTTCACCCCTGAACAAGTGCAGAATCCTGAAAAACTAGTAAAATATTGGGAAAAAGTATGCTGTCATCCTGGCAATTCCAGAGAGACACAGATCACTGCAATGTGCTGGGGCCTGGCCCATGCCTACCGAGCCCTG
>NW_008795405.1:14300808-14301313 GCF_000699145.1 Aptenodytes forsteri
TTTGGTTTTGGTTGAGAATAGCCAATGATTTGAATTGTATGATGTTAATTGCTGTATAATACTGTATATCATCACTTCTATGGTGGCTATATCCCATATTAACAGTATTACAGTAAGAATCACCCAAATTAATGAAGAGTGAATTTTGATGAAACTGAGAAAAGTGCAGCGGTGATGGAACCAGAACTGTCTTCAGCATGCAACAATCCAACAACACAGACCACCTCTCCTGCCCTGAAGGACTACTGTGACAGATGGAGCCCAAAGTGTTGGACTGAATGAACTCAAAGGACATTTTAGAGGGATGGTCCATAAACTTAGGGAATTATATCTGTGTGTATGTATCAAAAGACAGGAAAAGTGGTGGTGATTAATTGGGATGTATTGGAAAGTGTGAGACCTGGGCATGACGTAGATGGTATAGAATAAGGGGTGGCTATTGTCCTGATTTCGGCTGGGATAGAGTTAATTTTCTTCCTAGTAGCTGGTACAGTGCTGTGTTTTG
>NW_008795405.1:14301429-14302332 GCF_000699145.1 Aptenodytes forsteri
TGGAGGTGCACAAGAAGCTGGGAGGGGGCACAGCCAGGACAGCAGACCCAAACTGGCCAAAGGGATATTCCATACCATATGACGTCACGCTGAACAAAAAACTGGAAGGAGTTGGCCAGGGGGGCATGGCCGCTGCTCGGGAACTGGCTGGGCATTGGTGGTGAGCAATTGCATTGTGCATCACTTCTTTTGTATATTCTTTTATCCTTTTTTATCCTTATTCTTTTCCCTTCCTTTTCTGCCCTGTTAAATTGTCTTTGTCTCAACTCACGAGTTTTACCTTTTTCTGATTGTCTCCCCCATCCCACCAGGGGGGCGTGAGCGAACGGCTGTGTGGTGTTCAGCTGCCTGCCAGGTTAAACCACGACAGAGGTCTTTTGGGCTTCCCTGAATATTTTTCTGCAGTGCTTTTATATCATTTCTCAAAATTACATAGTTAAGTAGCATCAAATTTCTGGGTGATATAATAACTCAAAATGTGTAAATTTTTTTGTATTGAATCACTTTGCAGCCATAAACAGAGTTTCAGAACCTCAATCAGAGGAATGATGTGGTGGGGTTTTTCATTTATGGCAAACAGGAAAATTGTTCCTGTTATCTATTCAAATATATATAAATTGCAACATTTATTCACTTGATTTTCTTTTCCATGACACTGGTATATTTGAGGGTGCAGTGAAATGAAGGCTTAAGAGGATAATGTATTATCCCCTGCCCCATTCCCAAGACTTTTTGGAGAGAGGCAAAAGCGATGCATATTTTGCTATGTTTTCAAGACATTTGGTGTCTCCTTATTTCTGGTGGCTGTCACTTGCTGATGTTTCCAGGAGTGAATTTAGAAAATGAGATTTCCTCAACATTTACATTCTAAACCTTCCCTGAAGTCCCCTGCTTAGTCAATGG
>NW_008795405.1:14302345-14331633 GCF_000699145.1 Aptenodytes forsteri
GGGGCTGTTTGGTTGGTTTTTGTGTGATTTTTTTCCCTGCAGAGTCCCTCATTTTTCCAACTTTTTCCAAGTGTTAAACATACTCAATAACAGTCCAAATGCTGGGGCCCAGTTTTCTCCCACACCTTTTTCCAATTAAAATAAACAAAATCAAAACAATACCTCTCCCCCCCAAAAAAAAAAATAAATCATTGAACAAACAAGCAAGAGCAGAAGAAAAACACTGATTTTTTTTTTTTTAAATCAGATAAAATGCAGGATTGGGCCCTGTTTTCCTTGTCAGTTTAAAGGTGCATTCCTAAAGGCAGAATTTGGTCTGTTTAAGCTTCAGATTTTCCAACAGGAGAGATTCAGTTGTGTCCCCACTGAAATCATTTGCAGGACCCTCAGGGCCTGCAGTGAGAGCAAGACCTGCCTATACATTTGTAACTTGAGGGTCTCTCTAAAAGTCAGGTAACAATTCTCTCCAGCACCCTCTCTCATCCTGCAACCGACCGCCTGCATCTGCGCGCACACGCCGACAGGCAAAGGGGGAGGGGAACACACTTTACAAGCATCCAAAGTAAATAGGAGTCAAGCATCCCATCTGCTATATACACTCCGTCCCACTAAGGATGCCACTCGGGCATCCCCATAACACTGGGGTTAGGATTGTTATTTACCCCCCCAAAAAATATTGAAGGAAGACGGGCAAAATCCACTGTTGCTGGGGAGGCTTTTTTAAAAAAAGCTGGCACATATTCCCTAACAAATTCAATCCAAGGATTGTTTGTGTCTTTGGAAAACAGATGCCATCATTGCTTGGTGCAATAAGCTGAGTTTTGTGAACCAGCACTAGTTTCGCTGTAAAAAAAAAAAAAATCCATTAAAAACTCCTAGAAATTGAGGGATATTTTTGTCTGAAGAGGTAGTTTTAAAACTTGCTCCATTATGGAAACGCATAACATTGTCTCTCTCTAGAGATTCATGTGCAACTCAGTTTGCATGTGGAGGGGGCAAAGAACCCCTCCTCCATAGGTGCTCCTCAGAACTTACACTACCTGAAATTTGGGATCCGTACAGCTCTCCACTGCTTTCAAGTGAAAGTTTCAACCAATTTCTTCCCTTTCCCTTCTCAGATGATTTTAAGAGGATTTTAAATCTTTGGATTGTTTAAAATAACAAAAGCCTCTAAGCTCTGAATGTGGCAATGAAATCTTCAGCTTGAACTCATGACAGAAATCTTCCAGCCTGTCTCTCGTGAATCATGAAAATCCAAATCTGAACATCAGAAAAGAACAGCACCTCATTCATTCTTGTTCTTTATTCCTCTATGTTCTTCCTATTTTATTTTATTTAAATTGGGTATATCCATAGTAACCTATTAGCATTGTCATTATTATTATTTTTATTATTTTAACTTGGGCAGCGGAAGTCAAACAGGGAAATTCATCGATTTCTGGATTCAGTACCAGCCTCCGCAGTTTCATTATTCCTGTTGACAATTACGGATCGGAGAAGTGCGGATGCCTGGCCTGGGAGTGCTTGTGTATTGCACCCAAATTACACATTCCTGTTCATAAAGAGAGGAGCAAAGTATGAATGTGAACGTCATTGCTCGTGTCTCAGGCAACTAGTCACATCTTAATTGAAAATTATCAAATAACAGTATTCCCTTCGACAAACAAATGACAATGTATCACCACGCTCATTGAAGATGGTTGAGCTGAAAAGCCCGGGGCAACAGCCAGTATTGGCCGTAACATGCCGAGAGCACACACGTGTGCGCACACACACGCATACCCCAGATCTGGATTGTGCTTCCTTCCACCTCGGTTCCTTCAAGGATGCTGCTCCTGACTCCAGGATCGTGCTTGCCACTTTTCCAGTTTTGATTTTGCCTTCTCCCCAGGTACCTCGCTTTTGCTTCTGCGCGTGAGCTGCAGGTCAGTGCCACAGTGATAGATCGGTTGTTCCTCTCACCTCCACTGACGCTTTGAAATGTAATTTAGGATGATCAGGCCACCTCGGCACTGGGTGGACCAGAGATTTGATAGCACCCTAGTCAAAGGCCACAGAGATGCGAAGCGTTTACGGAGCAGCAAATGAAGTCTTTTCTGAGCCAACTGTTCCACCTGGACCCCACTACAAATTATTGTTTTCAATTACCACCTGTGTACTCCTTCCCATGCAACTTATTGATGTAAAATTACAACAACACTGGTATAAATAAGTTATGCTGCAGTTGTAAAATGGAAGAAATTTTGTTGTAGCAATTATGTTCAGCAAGATGACAAAATAAATTTCCAGTGCTGTGCTTGCAGTAACCTGGGGAATTTAAACCTCATAATTTCCATTCATTTCAGATAATTTGGAGTAATTTCTATATGTAATAACTTTGTAATGAAAAACACAGCGGTACTGAAGTGATTTCAACTCTTTTTTTTTTTCCTATGGTATACATGGCACAAAATAAATAATAAAAATAATATTTCCTTTTTGTATGTGTTCAGTAATTCTTTCAGCAAAATCATAAACTAATACCAGGACTAAATCTCTGTCCATGAAATGAAAAATAAATTGAGTTAAAGAAAGTGAAAAAGTATGAAAGGCCTTGGATGTTTTATTGTGACTTTATTAAATTGTATCATCTCTATGCTCTATGGTATCCCCAGGGGTTACTGTTCTGGGGAAGGGCAGAGAGCTAGATAGGTACATGTCCCTAGATCAAAAGCAGCGATGGTTGGAGGAAATTCATACAAAACTGTTTAATTCAACCCTTTAATTTTTAAAATGGAAACTGCAAGTAATAATAAAAAATAAAAAGTGAGAGAGGTGTGGGATAGTACAGGACAAAAGGCACAAGTTGCTTTGGGGCACTGATTTTCATTAGTGTATTTGATGGTAAGTTACACAGAGACTGTAAACATGTGTAATCGCAGAATATGTTCCAATACAAGGGAATAGCATTTAATTAAAGATAAGAAAGAGTACTGTACATCACTGAAAAGCTGTATCTGTGTCCTACTTACCATCACAACACAAGGCTATTATTACACAATAAACAAGAGATCATGTGCTCTGCTTTGTGGAAAACAGCGATTTCCTTGGGAAAAATAATAATACAATACCAATAATATTATTTTTGCATTTATGTCTCACTTGCATCTCCAGGTGATTCATAAAGGTGGGTAACGATTGGGATACTTCTCCTAGTGATGAGTGCAAGGAGGCATAAAAGGTGTTCCCATAACCTTGAAAGGTTACCCAGCTTCTGTGGGACAGAAGCAAAAATGCAAGATTACAAAGGCTAAAAGCCAGTTCTCTTAGCTGCTAAAAATCCATCTTCCAATAGCATCACTACCTCTCTTTTTCAACAATAACAACAATAAAATGTCATGTTATAACTCAGTATTAGGCTACTGAGCTGTACAAGAAAAGGGTCAGTTTGAGTAAGTTCCCCCAATGTCGTATGTCAATTGTACTCGAGGCTTGCGCCTGTCTCTGCACACCCTTGAATTTGCAGATGGCCAGTGACTGCAGGGTCTCACTCCCTTGCTGGCTTCCCCACGGCCCGTGCTGTAACCCAGGCTGCCTGAAGAAAACATGAAATACAAGAGGACTGAAGATTTATGACAGCCCACAGGAAACGTTGCACGGGGATCATGCAACAAGAGCACAGGGATAACTGAAAGCCACAGTCTGCTAAAAGGGGAGGAAAGAAAAAGGCAGTCTAGGAAAGACTCTGATTTTGAAGGGGACACATCAAGCCACAGAAAAACTAATGCACAGATTCTCAGTTTGGGGCTTACCTGCTACCAGAATCAGTGATCATTAGGTGCCTAAATAATTCTTGAGGCTCTGTTGCCAATTTGATCAAGTCAGGATTTGCCATACAACAGTTTATGTCCCAGGTCACCAGGATACGTGGGTCTAGAGGCCATACTCCAGCAGATACTTCGGACAATTCAGATCTAATAACACGGGAGGAAATACAAGGAAGGTAAAAGTCAGCCACAGTACAACAGCACACAGCAGTTGGCACCAAGGTTTTAAAAATACAGATTCCCATCCCCAACCTTCACACTAAAGAAATGGAAATGGAAACAAAGTTCTAAAAGCTAGCTGCAGCTAGAGGTCAACAGCAACATGTAATGGCAGGGAGCTGAAAAACTCTGATCCCTTCATCAAAAACAGCCTCAAAAGCAAGGACCAAAATAGAACCCACTTGTGGTCATGAAGTTGAGGGGCTACATTTGAATAGTGGCTCCTGTGTCTCTGTATTTTTGTGTAATGATGTTGCAGCTACTGAGAAGAGGGAGCTGTCTGCTGCTGCTTGGAGCCTCCACACCAAAGCCCAGGAATGTTTTTTGAAATCTATTTTTTAAACATATGTATGAGTGTGTGTATATATATATATTTATATATATGCTCATTCTAACTATTGTGAATTTTCTGATCCTCCTTCAGAATTACAGGTAATTGTACTGCCTTCCACTAAATCACTCAAAAATCCAATAGATGCTTTCCCAAATATAATTTTTTAAGAGATCAAGTTAATGTCCATAAGCAAAGCAAACAAACGTGTCAAAGCACATACCTAAATTCCTCTGAGTCAGGTTAAGACAAATCTTTCCAAATGGCAGTGCCCTTGCGTATCAACCACCATTCAAAGCTTGACCTTTCCTGAGCCTTTCCTGCTAGGGAAGGTGTCTTACATTGAATCTTAGTTGGGACAGGGCACAAGTGGATTTTATTTGTTTTACTGAATATATATAGATGAGGTCAGCCTCTAAATTGAGATTTTTAAAAAAAAAATCACTATCTTTTCTGTATCAAATTTTAATTGAGATACTGAGCTCAAAATAGCTATCCAGAAGCAAAAGTATATTGCGAGGGGGAAGGAAAGAGAGATGAAGACAAAAGCAGGTGTCATTTTAAGTATATTACTAAGTCCTCTTGCTTTTTAGATTATTCATGTGTTTGCACAATCAGGGCCTGAGACTAAAGTATACCCAAGGCCACATTTGCCTATATGCACAGCGATGAGCATACTACCAGCGTTTGCCATGCAAAGAACATCGAATAAGAATAAAACAATGCCAACAAAATCCCCCTCACCCCATGCGCAAATTAAATTCATGATGAGCAGGCCTGAGGGAGGGAAGCAGCAGTGGAGGCCTGGCATGCCATGTTAAACTGAATCTCCCTTCTGCCTACTCCTCCACCTCTTTCTTTTCCTCCTCCTCGCCATGTGGCATCCTACTCTCCTGCTGCTTGCCTGCTACGCCTCTGCATCCCCTCTGTGAAGCACCGTACGGTAGCAGTAGCAGCAGCAGGAGCACGCTGCCAGTCCCTGCCTAATCATCCCCCACCGTGCCGTCCAGGAAGACCTGCTCACCCCCTCAGCCTCCTGTCCCACCGACCATCACGCAACTAATTGGGGGAAGTCAGGCGCTAGCACTGCAGCCAGAGCACTCGGGTGCCTTCTGGACTCACTGCGGTTGAAGATGCAAGCGTTAGGCAGCTGACGGATATTCTCCCCCCCCAAAGACCCCACCAAGGCTGTTGTTGCTGCCACACCTGTGATTTATCGGGCAATCTGGAAGGGAATCTCAAACAGCCTCTATAAGGCACTTGGACCTACTATTCCGCGTCCTCTGCAGCACCTCGCTGGGATTTTGAACTGTTCTGTGCCCTTTTTCAGGATGAAACCTCACAGGCACATTCTTCAGAGTGGATTTCACTGTGGTTAACCCCGTGCTGGCCACTCATGGTGATAGCTGTTGCTTTATCACCCCCTATCACAGCCATGCTGCTTGGGCATTTCCTGGTCGTGGTGGGTGAACTTTGCTGGACTTCTCCACACTTCCCTTTGGCTGCGGAGAAAGTCGGAAGAGGAGCTGTGGGACTAGCAGGAGGGGATGTGGGGTGCTCCGGACAGCAGGTACAGGCCAGCAACACCAGTGATGATACTTTTACTGTTCTGACAAACGAAGAGACACCTTATTTCTGAACCTAAGTACAGCATATCTGTTTGCTGCAGGCTGGACGTTGTTCTGAGATGACCAACCCATGCAAATCAATTTACAGTTTCAGTGTGATACGTCCTGCTGATATTATAAAGGATATAAAATATGAGACCATCATGCCTAAAAGCCTCTGTGTACATCAACTTTCTACAGACAAAACCTGCAAATACTCTCACCCCTGTACACACACCTTCCTTGTGTTTGCAGAAGGGCATTCAAACACGCTGACGAGGGCTGGGCGTGCCTGTGGGCTCTGCACAGGCAGCTTCTGCCTGTAGGCAGCCATGGTGGGCAAGCACCGCTCTTCCCAACGCAGGGCTGGACAGTCCTGCTGGAGAGGCAGGGCTTACCAGCTCAGCCACAGACCCTTCCAGACCCAAACTGCCGAGTCATGAGACCTTACAAACTCAGCTTAGCAGTGTGTTGGGGACCTCTTCATTGTATGACACAAACCTGCTGTCCTGGTTTTGCTGGGATAGAGTTAATTTCCTTCCTAGTAGCTGGTACAGTGCTGTGTTTTGGATTTAGGACGAGAATAATGTTGATAACACACCGATGTTTTAGTTGTTGCTGAGCAGTGCTTACACTAGTCAAGGACTTTTCAGCTTCTCATACTGCCCTGCCAGCAAGGAGGTTGGAGGTGCACAAGAAGCTGGGAGGGGACACAGCTGACCCAAACTGGCCAAAGGGATATTCCATACCATATGACGTCATGCTGAACAAAAAACTGGGGGAAGTTAGCTGGGGGGCGGGCATGGCCGCTGCTCAGGAACTGGCTGGGCATCGGTCAGCGGGTGGTGAGCAATTGCATTGTGCATCACTTGTTTTGTATATTCTTTTATCATTATTATTATTCTTTTCCCTTCCTTTTCTGCCCTATTAAATTGTCTTTATCTCAACCCATGAGTTTTACCTTTTTTTCTGATTCTCTCCCCTGTCCCACCGGGGGGGAGTGAGCAGCTGTGTGGTGTTTAGCTGCCTGCCGGGTTAAACCCCAACACATGCCCTAGAAGCTGTAGCCATAGCCTTGCTACTGTTTCGTTGCTGCCACCTTCAGATTTTATTAAGATTTGGGCATTTTTTTCATGAAAAAAAGTTTGCAGTTGAAAAAAAGAGCTTTTCCTAACTGCAGAGAGGGGAAAAAAAATCAAATGTGCCAAAAGCTCAAACTGTGCCAACGAAAAGGCTCAGCATTCCAGAGAAAAAAAGGACACTTTACTAAACACAATAAAAGGAACTAAAACAGCAAATGCTTCTTCAGTCACACGCACAGCGCTCAGGCTTACCTCATGAATCCCGAGTGCCTGTGGTTACCATCTTGCTCCTATGTATCAGCTCAGGCTTCGTGTGCTTTTTAGAGTATGAACCCTGAAACCATTCCCCAGCTGGCCGGCATCCACCAAGACAGAAACCTGCAGAGTTGGGGGGGGCTTTGGCTCACCAGAAACCATCTTCTGGGGCACAGCAATTAAGAGCACAGTAACGAAGCTGCAGTAAAAGCCTGATGGGTCGCATGAGATGTCAAATTTCAGCTGAGCTCCCCTCACCTTGCAGAGTTCAGCGTGTGAGCTTCGGTGCAGTAAAACAGACGGGAGGCCCAAGGCTGGCCTGGCGCAGCCCAGCATTGACCTGGCTTTGGCTTCTCCAGCCGCTTGCATTGCATGGTGCTGTGCAGAAGTGTCTGCTGCTCCCTGACGCAGCGTACATGCGCTTGTACGCTGCTGGGTACCGCTCAGATTTAACGGTATGTCACCACAGGCACATTCCCAAATGCTTGAGGTCTTAATTTTTCTGATGAATACGGTGAAATGTTTGGATTCCCCAAGGAGGCTCATTTTGTGGCCATTTGGGACATTTGGTATTCAAATTGTATGTCTCTAGGGCATGTGCAATTCAACCCTTTCAACTTTTGGAGATCTGCCCATTGCTCTTGGATTAGTGGGTTTGAAGGCTAGAGGCCACTTGCATAATGCAGGCAGCAGAACCTCACCCAGGCTTTTGAGCAACCAAACCCACAGTTCCCATTTGAATTATAGAAAGCCACCCAGTCTTGACTTAAGGACAAGGCCGCAACAACCCTAAGTGAGTTGTTTCAATAATGTATTGCTTCCCCTATTAAAAAGCCAATGCACCTTATTGCCAACCTGAGTTTGTCCAGCTTCAGCTTCCAACTGACTGATCTCACCAACTGGTCTGTGCTAGGACAGAGAACTGAACCTTTTTCCCAATACCGGTCGTTCCCAATTTCTGGTCACAAAATTTCTGAACTTTCTCACCAATAAATCAGTTGTGGTCCCTCAATAAAAAGTACAGAATCCAGAATCCAAATCACCTCCTTACCTCTTTTCTAAACTTTTTCCAGCACTCACAAAATTACACAAGACTTCCTTAACAGTGCTAAAAAGAAACAAAACTGGTGTTCTCACCTCATTTGCAGAGCCAAAGAAATCAGTCATCAGGAACCAAAATAGATGTATTGTGCATAACAGACCTAGAGAGCTTGTTGTATTTATTTAAATGGACCAGTGAAGGAAGGACATTCAAAACCCGTTTTAGGACCAGAGCTGTGCTATAACCAGTCTGCATCAAAGGCAGATTCACCAAGGAGTACAAAGAGGCTCAAGCCTCATCCTCCCTAATTAGCTCTAATCAGTGGGAGAGATTCCTGCCACAGACTAAGGGAATTGCCACATCACGGCAGAGCCCCCATATCCTTATCACTGCTGTCTCCACACATCCTGGTGGTTTCGCTGTATTTACCCTTGTCCTCCCTCTCCTTTGGTTATTATCTCCACTTCACTTCAAACCAGGGGATGCCCAGTATTTTTCTGTTTCTACTGAAACAGATATCAACCAGGAACTTCTGCCCTTTGAAGACTCCACTGAGGTGTTAATTACATTTTTAAGGGACACCTATACCTTTCAAAATCCTGCTGGCCAGGGCGTGAGGCTGGGAGTCATGAGAGGCAGGTGCACTTAGTAACAACCACTATCAGCATCAGCACCCAGCTTAACAAACTTCTTTTTTTTCCCCCTCAGATTCTAGCTTAAATATTACTTAGAGCAGAATGAAGTGACTCTCCTCAGTTCACAAGAAACTGATTTGTGCTGTGTAAGCACTTTCTGCAAGGGATTGCCTTCTTGGATCTTGCTTGCCAGCACAAAAAATTCCCAATTCCCCGTTGAAGAATATTGTGAAGCATAATTTTTCAAAAAGAATTAAATACTGTCTTTTTATCTACAGTTGTTGCACAGATGTCTTATCCCAAGCTGTACTTCAAAAATTGTATTTACAAAAGAAATACACTTTTAAATATATGTTTTATGCTTTAGCTAGTATGTATTGGAATAAAAAAGCAGATGTTCAACAAGGCTGTGTTTTAAAGCCAGGTCACCTGTGCTGTCTTATACCTGTTGGAGAGAATGTTGAGCTTACAATCTCTGCCTATTCCTCTCCTGTTATTTCTCAACAACTCTTACACAGTCTTTAACACAGGTCAGCTGAGCTATTTTGATAGTGAGAGACAAACTTCACATAGGTAAGGTTTTGTTACTCATTTTCATTAAAAGAAGGGCACAGCTGATTCCTCTGAAATTTCAGCTGTCAGGAAGTGATGATTATTGTGTAAGTTATCTTTCTTTTATTGATAATTCTAGCATGTCAGTTACTTTGAAATACATAGATACCTGCATAGGAAGTGTCAGATATTTATACACCCTGATGCCAAACAAAGAGGCAGTTGGTCCCACTGTGATTGCACTTGAGCTTGTGTAGATGGAATTGCTTCAGCTGTAGGATGGCACCACTGGTTTTAGAATTCGACCCCACAGACTGCAAGGAGATGTGCGAAAGCATGTGGCCACATGCCAGCCTTTTGGCACAGTAGGCAAACCACACATTTAGCCATCTCTTAAAAATACAAGCTGAAGAAATAATTTTTGATTATTATATAAATTAGCAGCATAAGATCTATTATAAAGTATACGATGCATATATATAATGAAACAGGAACACATAAGCTCTTGACCTAATCCATCTCTGTCTGGCACCTTGTGTAGGCATTCAGACATGTCCAAAAATGAGTGCCCATAGCTACCAGGTCAGGTTAGAATATTTTATCCCCCCTTTAACCTTTATACACGATGGGACATACAGTCAGGAGGTCTCTGATCACAACACAGACAGTGTCTGGGCCAGATTCTCTGGGCAATGTTACCTTTTCTGATGTGGCACAGGAAACAGAGCTATGCCCTTTAGTCCTGTTTAAATTCTGGACGTGGCCCACAGAGACCGTCTCCTCGTAAAAGCGGAGGGTACTGAGGGTTTGTACTGTGACCGGAGGAAGGCTGTGCACTGCCCCGGTGCTCTGCCCTGGGTGGTGATCTTGAATGTCAACTGTTATAAACTCTGAGCAATAACATCTCTTGTTTCATGGATTTATTGTCAACAACCTGCATTGCCCATTGACCTCAAGGTGGTTTTATTGTACATCACCATGATGTGGTCACATTTCTCCAGGTTAGAATTGCTGCTTATCGCTTCTTTCAACAACATCACGGCTTCATGACCCAGCTGGCTCTGACCTGGCTGTTGATGTAAGGGCAGATGTGGGTTCTGAAGGCTGGTGGCCATGCTCTGCTGAGTGTGCGGACTCCCAAAGTCCCTCCTGCTGCTGAAGCCATGCTGCAGGTATCTGAAAGGCATTCCAATTTTTAATTCCTTAGGGAGTTGCAGGATTGAGGCAAATGTTTTGTTTCTCCACCTCTTTTGCATCTTTGCCCTTGCCAGGCATTTTTCTTTCAGCCTTTCTTGTGGTTTCACTACAGAGCTCCTACACTGGCCTCTGCTGCCTGCGTTATTGGTAGGCTGTCCCTTCCCGCTAGCTGCCTTCCTTTGCTCTATCGGTTTGACCTTTTCCTGGGATAGCTAGCTGTTCCCTTGCTATCTGGAGGTGTTTCTCTAGGGCTAGATCTCCTCTTTTAATACTTTTCTGTAAGAGGGACTCATGTGTCCTACAGATGATCTTGGCTCCATTTAGGGAGTGTTTAACATCTCCAGAGCTATAGATTTTGCAGCTCTGCAAGGTGGGTGTCTATCTGAGCTCCTGCTTTTTGAGGTGGGGTGAAAGATACAATATTTCTCCAGAGTCTTATTCTGTCTGCAGGGTCATGATTCTAATCAAACACCTTTATCAGCTATTCCAGTGTTTCAGGCATTATTCCTGGCAACAGCATCTCACTTGCTTCTTGTCCTTTAATTCCCAGTGAGACAGTAAAAATCTTTACCTTCATTTTCTCATCTTTATCTCTCATGGTCAGCTCTGCATACAGACTTGGTTCTGGCTTCCCTGCTACTATACGGGCGGTTTTTGTCTCCCTTCACAGTACTTGTTTGCTCTCTTTCTAGCTGCTGCTCTATAAAGTTGCTCTTACCCTTGCTTGCTATGGGTTCACTGCCTTGGTTCATGTACCACATGCTGTGTGATCCCATGAGAGGACTGTGATACTTCTAGGTGTGGCTCTCTATTAAGACAATTTCTTTGTTTATGCTGATATGCCACAGACACTGGCTTCCTGGTGCCGATAAACTCTTCTGTCCTGCAATTCTTGTTTCCCTGTCATGTTCCCAGGAGGAGGCTGGAAGTGCCCAGCAAGGCATTGTCCGTCACAGTACCCTGAGCTGCTGCCAGAGTGGTGGGGTGTGACATGCAAGGACACTGACTCCTTTGCGCTTTCATTCTCTGCTTGAACACAGTAAGGGGTCAAGATCTCTACCAGACAGCAGGATAGAACTGGCCAGACATGATGGGACTGCCCAGATGCAATGGGCAGGACTTGTACAGTCACACACACACACATTTGCAGGGTTTGAACTCTATCATACCTGGAGAGAAACAGGCACTTTATGGTGCAATTCATCTTAGCCTAAAATGCATCCAAAGAATTACTCCCCCAAAAATGCTTGTTTCCCTCCTTTCTTCGTCAAAGGAGCAGAATATCTCCAGAATGGAGAAAGCATGAGGTGAGAGTGTTTAGGAAAGAAGGACGCTTAGAGAAATGACCCAGGGAAGAATATTGATTTTGCTCTGTTTTGCTGGGAAAAAAAGGATAATAATTCCTTGTTCTTTTGTACTTAAAAAAGGAGAAAACTATGCTGTTTGCTGCAAATATTCAGGGTCCAACTCTTCTCTGCCGCAGCCTTTGATGTAGTTGCTACTTTCCTTTACTCAGTGCAGCTGCCCCAGTATAAGACCAGCAACAGAATAGAGAACCAGGCCATGTATTTTTTTAAAAATAGATGAAAAAAATAGATGAATGAAAAGCCCTGCTCTCCTGGTGTTAATGGAAAGCTTCTTTGTATTTAATACTGTGGAGAAAATTTGTCCAAGAGCAATTCAATCAAATGTAAATATTGCCCCCTACTAGTACTGCCAAGATCAATGAGAAGCTGGATTATCTGCCTCATAAGTGCTACCATTTACGTTAGATCAATGCTGGGGCTGGTTACACGTATGCACCTGATTTTCCAGTACTTTTCTTTTATGATTTTTTTTTTTTTTTGTAATTTCCTCTCCGTGAATGCAATGCTGATGAAAGCTCTCAGGTTGAGATCTCTGGAAACTGAAGTCATCTGATTATCAGCAGAGCAGCCTCAGGTGTGGCACCAGCCTGTCCCTGGGGTGTTTCCAGGAGATGCCCCTCCAGCCTGATGCCCTCTGGGCAATTGGTCAGTCTGACAAAGACACTTATGTGAGTGCAAACTGCAGGACATGTCCGTACCCCAAGGTTTCCTCACTCAGGTTAATAGGCTGCAAAGCTCATTCCTCACTGTTCATGTAAGCTTAGGTCCTTATTGCTATGTTGAGTTGTTTGGTGAACATGATAAAGAAGTGGAAATTCATTTTCATTGCATATTCACACATTTTTATTCATTTTCCACAAACATTTATAGAGGAAATGTTTTTGTTTCTTCCTTCCAAAAGCGTTCCCAGAAAGTGAAAGTCTTGCAATATCTACCGAGAAAGTTGCACCCTGATCCAGCAAAGCAATTAAGCGTGTGCTTAAAATTATAAACTATCCCACTGACTGAAGCACTCTGCCAGAACCAGGACATCTTTCTCCAGTCCTGGAGAAATCATTGTTAATAATTTTGTGACTATAAATTATCAAAGTAATGGAAGACAAGGCAGTGACACAGGCTAGGCTTACACAACAAGTGCACAAGCGTCATCCCGCACAACCAACCCCAGAAGCAGCTAGTCGGGGTCTGGAAAGCACATTTGTGCTTTACATCGCTTCCAGATCCAAACTCTCGTGTCAGCTTAGCACTGCCTCCTCCGGCCTCCGGCTGGACCCAGTGAGCTTTGCCCAAGCACCCCTGGACAGCACAGACCCCATGCACGTGCCCACAAGCTCCCTACAACACCAGGACTTTCCCTGGGGGAGGTTCCTACACAGAGACCAGAGGGAGATCAGCACCGATTCTTTGGGAAAATTCCTGTGAGACGAGGTCCCTACAGCTTCAGCATGGCCACAGCAACATTTTTGAGCAGCTCAGGATGGAGGCGGCGGTGCCAAAGCTTTACAGGAAATTTGCACTACGAGGAGCAAAAATGGTTCAGGACACCCTGAGGAGCCTTAAAGCAATATGACATTTTGTCAAATTTAATCAAATTCCACATATTTTGCCAGCGCTTTCCAAACTTCGTTGTCCTACGAATTTGGCAACTCTTCCTTGTCTACCCTTACAAAACAGGATCAGCTTTCAAAGAGAAATGTGCCCAAGCAAAATCTGCATCTTTCTTGCCAGCAATTATAGGAACATTTTCCATCTCCTTTGCCTTTCTGTAGGAGCCTTCTCCCTCCCATTCGGAATAGCCTTTATAGGACATTCAGTCCTTCACCCTGATCTCCTCCAGAAGGACTTACTAGTTAAGGAATTTCCCGAGCTTTCCCTTTTGTAAGCTGAATCTCCTTCAAGAAAATGAACACAGTTTGGAAAATGACTTTTTACTCATTGCTGAGACAAAATATCTGTCTTCCATAACAGTGATGAAAAGGTGGTATCTCTGATGATGGTAAAAGAACCAAATAACCCTCATACAGTCCAATAATAACTGAAAGAGCAGTGGGCTATATACATGTGCTCTCACAGGTGCATTCATACCTTGCCATCTGATGAACAGAACCTGAACTGGCAAGTTGTGTTGCCTTAAAGTGCTAAGAATTAAAGGAAATTTTCCTTTGGCTCATGTTGTCTGCGTGTTTGTCCTGAGAATCGGAGAACTAGGACCACTGTTGTCACAGTATAGCAGCAACTCTGAAGATTCAATGAGCCAATACTCTTGCAGTAGTTTGTATTTTTAGTGCTTTTCCTTGCAGAGGGTTTTTTTTCAAATCCCATCGGTGAAGGGATTAGGTGGGGTGAGGGGAGAGATAACTATCCAAGAAAGTAAGAATATACATCTGTGAGTCATCACTTGTCTTAACAGACCAGTCCTGAGAGCAAAGAGTGCTATAGAAATGTCTATTTTAGTCCAATAGAAAAAAAAAGTTTGGAGAAGTGAACATTTCTGCACAGATTGTCACTACTTTGTGAATACTCACTGAAAAAGCCATGAATCTGGTACAGCTCTACAGCAGACAACTTTGGAGGAAAGCTTATTCTCCGGCCGTGAATTATGCACAGATAATTATACTGTTCTTTTTTGGCAGCCCACTCTGTGGTTCCCATCTTGGCACATCATCTTCTGTTCCAAGTCATACACCCATTAGCTCAAGCCTGAGAGCCCTTCCCCAGGTCAGACGCACAACACCCTCTGAAGGAGTGGAACCATGATGACAATTTGTCAGATATGATAACTAACAAATTAGTGCCTTGCGTCGCCGTCAACGTTTGGGGCTTCTGATACAGTGCATGTAGAGCTATTCATTAGGCATGTTTGACAGAGGGTGGGAGTGGAGAGGTTGTTTTGTCTTCCTTCACTTTTAATTCTGACAATTGCAAATACGCTGCAGGCTTCTCAGCTCAAACGCTCATTGCACTATCCTGGCTAAATCCTAGTGAGGAGAAGAAATGAGCTCTCTTGGGTGACCACTCCAGTGTGTAGGAGTGAAGCATCCTTTTCATATTCTGTCAGCGCTACAGTAAAAGCAAAAATCTTTCAAAACATCCTTCATGTATATATTCAGATTCCTCATACTTTTTTTCCACTTTAGGAACATAAGATCATTGGAGACGTCCTAGTTCTAACGAGTATTGTGGAAATACATTGTCAAAGCCTTTTAAAATGTTCCCTTAGATACCTCATCTTAAGAGGCAGCCGAGCTTTCAGCAGCTGTGAGGTACTGTAGTTAGCTACAACTGCTACAATTTGTTGCAGCTCAGCCTCCTGGAATAATTCCTGTCAATGAATCATTATGGATTAGGCCATACTTAAAAGGTTAATTTATATACAACTGCTGGAGCTTGTATTGACCCTTCTTACACTGGTCTAAGGCGCTGAATGTTTTATTGCCTCTCTGTATAAACAAAAGTTCCAGATAACTGCATATCCTTGACAAGATGTTCTTAACTCTTTCAGCGATGGGCAGCCTTTCTGAGACAGCGCTGCCCGTGAGGACACCAGGAACACTGCGTTCGGGGACATATCGACACCTCCTGTTTGGGGTTCCTGCTGTGCTTGCAAAGGCCATCCCATTACATCATGGCAGTGCCAAACTGGATTTTGTAGGTTTGCATCCCTGATAAAAATATAAGAAAGGAAAGCTGTGCAAGGAGAGCTAAAATCTTTCATTAGAGGAAATGATGTGATTTAAGGGATATGCTTATTGTTTGTTGCTCTTGCTTCTGCCTGGAGGAAGGAGTTGTGTGCCTGGGAGGTTGTCCATTTCTTTCCAAGTCTATCACCTTTCTAATAAAAATGTGACCCATCTTTACAAACCTCATGTAACCTGATGCATGGTTAGCCACAGCACAGGTAGGTGTTAGAGCCTTAAGTGTTGTTCATGAATAAAGTTAACCATATGTCGTGGACATTTCTCCATGCCATAGCCACAAGACAACAGGTAGTGTTCAGGTACCCAAGGTATGCTTTAATCCCCAAACATACATGGTGCTAGTATGGCTTGGGAAAACAGTAAAAACACACTGCAATAAAAGCTCAACAGTGGTTTAAATGTCTACAGTTGCTCTGCACAGTGGAGATTGTGTTTGCAATCCTTCATGGCCCAACTATATCTTATGGGAACACAGGCTGATCTCAGCCATCTTCTCTGTGTGTCAGCTGCTACAGTGCTGCAACCTGATCCTCCCTACAGAAACGCCTGTCGGTACTGCGGCCAGGACCTCCGCCATCCTGAAACGATTGCGGTGGAAAAATCAGATGAGAGACTCCCTGGGCTGCATTCACCATGGGCATTTCAGGTTTCCAGATACTACTGGAACTTGCAACCACATCCCCGCGGGAGCACCCCTTGTTGTAGCTCTTTGTGCTACACAGATTGGGACTCTTCAGCACACATTAGACATCATGTGCCTCAGAGACCTGATTTCATTGTATATATAGCGCCCACCCACCATGCATGCTCTCAGCCATCCATTACTTATGCATCCACTACCCACATGTGAAAGCATCGTCCTTGCTGCCACTCCCCTTCCCAAGGTTTGAGAGGCAAAGACATGGGATGCATGTCTTTGTCAAGTTTTTCTTAGGTGGAGAGACCTAGCCCTTCTGAAGCCATTGCAGTCCATGTTTGCCAGAGATGTTTCCATCATCTCTTCCTTCTGACATGGGTCAGGACCACAACTATGATCTACAATTTTTTCACAATTTAGGATGTTTTTGGTTGGAAAAGGCCATCACCTTCTCTTCCCAAAGGGATACCAGCCATCACAGTGTTGGGGTACAGTGAATACTGTTGCTGCCATGGGTTGTGTGGCTATAAGCTGGGCGCTGAGGTCTCCGAACTCCTGTGAGACAGATGTTTCAGAGCTAGTCTGAGCAGCTTGTAAGCCAGCCCATAACCATCTCTGCATATCTGGGCACTACTGCCACAAGCAGCCGGTTTTCTGGGGTGGCAGGAAATGTGCACGGCCATCTGCAGATGTACAGCTCAGAGCTAAAACCGAAATAGTCTTAACATACAACACCTTGGGCTACTCAGTTTAAACTGAGCTACCTTATCAGTACTCATAAACCCTACCCTCACATACCTAACAGTAGTCCTCCCTTCTGCCAAGACAGTAGAGCATTGTTCTCCTCCAGCTACGAAGGATATAAGCAAGACTTCTACCTCCCCTTCACATGTACCCAGAAAGCACAAGAGTACAGGGCCCTGCTGTAAAATATAAACACCATCCCTCACACAGAGCCTGTCCTCTTCTCCCTACAAACATCCTGAAGATATACAAAAAGTTTTTTGTCTCTCCCAAAGAAACATTTTTCCCAAGTCCCATGCTAAGAAGTTTCCCTCCTTCATCTATGAGATTACCAGAGGGCTAAGGGGCCTTTTCTGCAAAAGCCATGTGTCAGTCCCACACAGTGGAAGGCCTCTGTTAAGCCCAACACCAAACCTCCCTAGGCAGGTTATCAGTACCTCTTTGCTGCTGTTTGCCCCTATATCTCTCCTCTGTATAGAGATCCTGTGTCTCCCCCAGGCTCAAGTGTGGCTGCAGCCCAGTGCTGTCCTTCCTGGGGGTACTCGCCCATGTGAACAAGGAAATTAAGAAACCAAAGCAACCTCCCCAGGTCCTCAGATGTAAGGAGGTGGCACACCACTTGATACCAAAATGTATATTTAATATCAACTGTTCACTTAGATCAGATAAAAACTGCCAGCTTGGCTTAAAAATAAATGCAATACCAATCTGGACAACAACAAAAACAACTCAGCGTGCCCAGGGTGCCCTGTTGTGGCACCTTACTGCTGTCAGACCCCTAGCAGGGCTGGACGGGCTGGTGGTTGGGACAAGCATTTGAGAGGTTTTGTCATGGGAGTGTGACTGAGCAAGCACAAAAGAGCCTCTTGATCCTGCTCCTATTCCTGCATCTCCCGCTCTGGGTAGTTGGGACATGAGATGCCTGTTGGGGTCAGTTTTGCTTACGGAGGGTTCACTCACTGCTTGTTGCCACGTCCATGCTCAGCTCTTGGCTGCCAGAAGTGATGTGTGATGTGATGCGTTATTTTTGCTGAAAACAGAGGTATTTCTGCTAGGAAGAGAAAATGGATCTAAGTCCTGCCCCACAAAAGTAGATAAGGATCCAACTCTGTTTGAAATTGGGAGCTGCTTTAGAAGCCTAAAGCAGGTCAGCCTTTTCTCATAAAAACTATGTGGAGAGAAGAAAGAAGTCTCTTCCCATATCCCCTGGATAGTGATGCAACCCAGAAGGGGAGGCTTGCTTTCCTCTTACCATCCTGCCTGAGCTCAAGGCCGGGTTTCCCCCGAGAAGAGGCCCAATCCACCGTACGCTGTTTTCAGCAGCAAGACATCTCTTGCGGAAGCCCTTCCACTTGTTGTAGATAATAAAATATTTATTTGCCCAGAGATTTGGACCTCTCTTCCTTATTTCACATTAGTGCGCTAATCTCTGGCAGCAATCTCCCTCCCCCTCACACGTGCGCAAGTGTTCTCCTCCTCCAGTTCAATGGATATTTATTTTTCATATAAAGTAGACTAGCTGGAGGACCGGAGTATCTGATTACCTGGGGGCAGTGCATGATGCTGAGATGACGTGCAGCGAGCAGGCAAAGAGCTTAAAAGGTGGTCTCCACTTCCCATTTGAAATGGTGTGGTTGCCATGGCGTAAAATGGGATACCTGTATGTCTTAGCAGTCTTCTTAGGCCCAAATACCGTGGGCATCTAAATAGTTTCAGATGTAACTCTGCTCCTCCGAAAGGACTTCCTCTGATGTAAAGGTTACTCCTCTGATGGGACTGAAGTCACATTTGGCTACTATCCAATCTTTTTCCTTAAAAATGGCATGGAGCTTAGGGATGACGAAAACCCAAAGCCACAACCACCTCCTTATCTCTCTTGGCTTAGATAATGCCTCTCTTCAAAACAGACAAATTTCTAGCACATTTTTGGTTCTGACAGAGACCTCTTTCTAGGGAATTGCATTTTTTTTGTCTGAGAATTTCTGTCATTGAATTTTGAGTCCAAGGTTGGCACAAAAATAAGTTCTCAGAGACCTTTCTGAAATTGCTCTGCATTTGTGGACTTGAAAAATCTCAACTGTATCATGAATGCTGTGTTCTCCTTCATACTCAATAATCTTAGAAAGTCTCACGGGACCACTTACATGAGTGGACAATTACAAACGCAAGCAAGAAGACCACAGTTTGTTCCCTAGAAAATCTTTCAAACTTCAACAGAGGTCAAGTCCTACCCTTTATCACCCTTCCCCAAAGAAATCAGCCATTGTAGCTACCTTGAAAGTTGGCTGTACCTAGAATGCTACTGAGAGAATTTTTCCAACATTGCAAAAAAAATTGTCATGACAACATATTATTAATAACTAAACCTGCTGCTGTTCTTCCTCTGTGGCACCAAAATGCTAGAAACTACTTAAAGCAGGAAAGATAATAATCTGTTTAATAAACATGTTTGATTGTGAAAGACAGTGCTTCTAAAGCTTTTCTAGTTGAAGAATCACCTAATCTGTATTAAAAACAAAGAACAACAGGGGAAATCTAAGAACTTTTGGAAATCAAGTTCATTTATTTTTGTCAAAAACTCTGTTGTTTGATTATTTGTGAATGGGAGAAAGCATATATTCAAGAACTTATGTTTATTTTTGCAGTATGCCTACAGTATGCCTCTGACCAGGGTGGACCAGAGTGTTGGCTCCTGGGCTGGATAGTGACGATTATGTGGCTTGGGCGACAGGATGCTTTGGTAATGAGAATTACTGATGCTTTTTGCTTCAGTTCCTGGTTGCAACACAGCCCTGTTTTGTAACTGCCCACCTCTGATGGCTGCTCTCAATAAACTGATTGCTATCTCAGACATGACCGGCACCAGGATTGGCTTAGTTAAAGCTCCACAAACCGATATGGCTGTAAGGTGCTTATTTTCAGTGTAGATCAGCAAAGCCATGAGTACTGTTAATGACTGACCACCTATGCAAATCTCACCTAATCTTGGCCTCTGCACCAGGAAGTGTGCTGATGGCCACCTGCAGCTGCAGCCTCTAAGGTACACAGGACACGAGGGCACTACCTCCTGCGTAAGCATCCCTGTCGCCAACCCTAGAGGCTGTAGCAGGCAGGCTGGGGCTTACACAGAGAGGGGCTCTTCTCCCCCCACCAGGCACCCTTTCAGAATAGGACTGAAGCAGGGTGTGAGACAGCAGTTTGCACAGTTATCATTCAACCTGCACCTATGTTGTGACTGAATATATGGCCTCAGGTCTACAGAGAGCAATACACAGCCTTTCTTTAAAAAATATGTTATATTGGAAAGCATTTAGTGTACTACAAAGCCAGCAACTGGGTGTGTCTGTTGAAAGTCTGAGTAATTTCTCAAGTCCACTCCAAAGCCAAGTCATTTGAGTCCTAACGGGCAAAGGAGCAGTTAAGCAATTACTGCAGCACTGCAGTCCACACTGCAGATAAAAGAGAAGGGCTCAGGTTGTTGTCAAAGCTCAGAGAAACGGCCATCCCCATTTTGATATTAATCAACAGGGCTAAGGTTTTAATTCACACCCTTGTCAATTTTGCTGCAATAGGATGTAAAATAAAATTGAATACAGATTCATTCCAGTCAACCCAAGTTATAATTATTGGTCAAAAGTCACAATACCAGACACATTTATTGTTAGTTATCTCAGTAATCTTTAACCTTCCATGGCAAAAGATCTCCAAAGAGAAATAGAAAACAAACAAAGGTTGGGCATTAAAACATAATGACTCAACTGAACCTGCACTAGCTTAAGGCACTATTTTCTCTTCTTTGGTTTTAATTGTCCCTCCAAGCTTGTAAAGCAAGCTTGACATCTGTATCAGGACACAAGAGGTGTTAGCTTAATGGTGATCTTGTTCATGGAGCACCTGTGAAAGCATTAGGTTCTCTGAAATTCATGGGTCTGGTCAATCAAAACCAAAAGCATCCCCTACTGCTGTGTGATAACTTCACACATTGCTTAAAAGTCTGGTTTGAACGGAAGATGTTCATTAAGTCTGTGCATAAGTTCCAGCCTCTTTGTTAGGTACTGAAAGGGTAGATACTTCAGATACCATGCAAAAAGCTCTGAAAAAGTGCATATGACTGTGCTGAATTCATATGCCACTTGATATTATGCGCACCAGAGCACATAAGGTATGTCCGGAGAGAGATCACTCACCTATTCTTTAAATAGGCAAACTGAATCATGAAATGTCATTGGCACAAACAGAACTAGACAGCACTTCTGCCAGCAAGGCAGATGAGCTTGAGTTTAAAGCTCTAAGGAGACCTGGGTTCAAACCTTAGCACTGACTTTCTGTTTGACCACATGTCAATTAATTACTCATATAACCTTTGCAAAGTGATGTGAGATCTTTGAGTGAGGGATGGTGTAAGAGCAAGGTGATACAAACTTTTGTTGATCCATGGTGTGTCTAAACACAGCACTGAAAAAAAGAGCTGTGTGGAACTATGATTTCATTTCACAGGGATTCATTTCACTTTGGTCTGCAAAGGAATTACACACCCATGTTTCGTTTTGACTTTTGGGGTTCAAAAAATCCAGCTTTGGCCCTAACTCTCTGACAATCAGTAGGATTACTGAGACACTTTCAAAGAAGATGTTCAAGCCCTTGATGAACCGAGTCTGTGGCTCACAAATTTGCAGGAACTGAGATAATGTTAGTTGGCTGTTGGGTTTGGTTTTTTTTCTTGGAATGAATCACCTGCTTTCACCTGGTTTTGAATTGACACCATGGGAGAGTACTTTTGGCAGGTTTTTTAATCCAAACCTGTGAGTCCTCCTAGCTCCTAAACACTGTGGAAATAGTTTTAGAAATTCAGGCAGATTAGAGAGAGAAGGAGAGAAAAGGAGCACACAAGGGAAAGAAAGAGAGAAATTTCTCAAAGGGCTAGCAAATCTCAGTAACCTTTTGACAAATGTGGTCTGAGTTCCAAGTTTGTGATGAAACCTGAAGCCAGGCAAGTTTCTTGTGATTTGGGGCTCTGCTATGAACATTTTGCACAGCTCTATCTAAAAGGAGCTGTCCTGCTGTGCTGCACTCTGTGCCCTGTGTGCAGTGCATTTGTCACTGTGCAGAACAGAGGAGGGGAGTACAGATCAAAGGCAGCAGAGAAAGATGGGCTCAGCAGCATCCGAGGATCAAGGTGCCCCTTAAAGTTTTTGTGTTTTTCTACTTGTTGTTAAATATTTTTATTTGGGGGCGGACCTGGGGGGCACATGTGGAGAGGAATCTGCAGCCCTCTAGTTCTGTGTTTTCCTGATCATTTCTGTCCTTTGCACACCGAACCTTCTCATCAATTAATGCCCTAGCTCCCATATAGAAGTACATTCGTGATCTTCACATACAGAAAATCAATCTGATTCCTTTCTGGATAAACATTTGTCTCCCAGAGCAGGCCAGCTCTAGAAGCCCTTTTCCAAAACAGTGTTTGTGATGCTGCAAAGAAAGCATTTGGATTAATTTCTGTTGCTCTGCTTATGTGCAGAGATCTTCAGGCAATCAGAAACATCACCTGCAAATCTTCCTGACAGTACAATTTTGCCTGTAGCTATGAGGTTCAGTCATACACAACACGTCTTCCTTCTAGTCTCATTGCTCTTAGAACAGTGCCGGGCACATTTTCTGTTTGCATTATGCTTAAGTCATAGACTCAGCATTTGGCATTGTTTGTAAGTCTATCATTATCTTTGTTCATATTGACATCAAAAGCTTCCCTTCATGTGTGTGTCTATGAGCTCGGTGGAGCCTCTCTATCAATCAAGCAAGCAAGCAGGCAATCAATCAATGTACAAGTATCTGAAGCTGCTAAATACAACAAGAGAGCGTGTCAGGCAGATACCTGGCCTCTAATTAGGACTAGGTATTATTCTAATTTCTCTGACTTGTTCTGTACTTCATAGGACCTGGGGAAGTACTTTGTCATTAACATGTCAATAAAGCAATACAAACGAGGCTGGAGGGAAATATCAGCTCCCAGCACCACAATGTCAGCCCTGGTCTCTGATGCATTCTTTTGCTGGGGGGCAGGAGGGGGGAATGCACTTTCAGACGTAGTTGATCAAAGAAATATCATATACAATAGATTTTCTTTTCTTCACTCTAGTGGCTGGGTGGCCCATTGCAATTGATTGAATTTTATGAATTAAGTGAATAAGTGAACACACAATGACAAGGAGGTTGTGTTACAACAACTAGGATGCCAGATTCTGCATCCTTTAAGCCAGCATCAGTTGGGAATAATTCCACTGACAGCAATGGAGTTGCACTAGATTTCTTCTGAGGCAGCTTGGATCTGGCCTGCCTTGTTTTTTGATGGCTGTAATTTAGTTTAATTATTTATGCTAACCCTTTATGCCATACTTTAAATGTACTATGATATATTTTCTCAAGGTAGAGAAAATTTAGTAATATAGGTCATTACTGCAACATTAACACTATTAAATCTTTGGAGAGAAGAGATCCCACTGCTGATTGTGTGAAAATGATGAGGTATGTAGATTAGCACAGAGTAAGATAAAAACATCCGACTGTAAAAGCAGGGAAAAAACCAACAATTCCTATTAACATCTCATGTTATCTGGAAATATCAAAACCATCTTATTTCTTTTTTTCCTTATGTGATATTTGTGAAATAGAAGAAAAAATAAAGAAGAAAATTTTAGGGATCCTGAAAACATATGTCTGGAATTAAAAGTATCCATCTAAAAACTCTTCCCACGACAATGTACTTTCCCCTGCCCCCTGAAAATTTCCCCACTGCACTGATGACAATGAAAAAAAAAAGCAAGAGAATATAATAGTTTTGATGACTGTAGAACCTGGATAAGCAAAATTATTTTGCTTAGTAAATTATAAATCTTTATTCTTAGGTGGTTGCATAACACAAATAACTTTAAGGAAGAGCTGTTCTGTTCATGAGATTTAGGGATTGTTTAATGCATGAATGAACTGCTGCCATCTTCTGACTTTTCGGAGTTCTGCAAATTAAAAAGACAATTTTCTACTGTAATCAAGTGCCCTGGGGAAAATACTTCTAATGTTAGAACTTGGAGGCACCAAGGGCTTTTTTAACCATTTTTAAAGATGATGAAGTTCTTTGGATGCCTCTTACAAGTATATAAAGAAAGACTAAACTTGGAGTATGGATACATTGGTAGGTTACCATTAAGAGAAGCAGATGAGAACACTTTTATCATTGCCTGAAAAATGTTCCTTATCACAAAGTTAGACCCTACTTTGCTCCTCTACAGCTATATTGGACAACTCTACTAAACCACTGGGCAATGCCCATGTCTAAATGGGGTGAAAACATGACTTAATGAGCTGGAGGTGATACTGAGATTAGGATGCCATTTGACAATGCAAGCTCTAAGGGAAGGCTCATACCTTACCCTTTCGAAAAAAAGGAACAAATGAAATGTCTGGCTGAGAAAAACCTTGAATTTAAGCAATTCAGTTTCAAATTTTTCATGTGACTCTTCAGCTTTACAAGAGGCCAAGCTGGAATCTCAGTTCTGATCATCCACAGCCTCGGGGGCATTTGAAATGAGGAGCCAAATTCTGCAGTTTGAGCCCTTTTGAATACCGGTGCCTTTTTTGTTGTTGCTGTTTTGGGGGTTTTTTTGATGCAGTGTTTGCTCATAGAGGCTGGATACATAATCCTATTCATTTATCTATCAGCTTCTCATCTACCATCAGGGAAATTCAGGGCTCTGTTAAATTTAATAGTTATTGGTGAGAAATAAAGACATTATGGGCCACTTTAAGTGAGCTGTGGCTACTGCCTTGCTTATTAACTGGTTTTGGATTGCCTTGTCCTTCCATGTGGACCCTACTCAGGTAGGATTGCCTGAAGAAAGGCTCTGCGCTAAGTTGGAAGACTGGCTATTCACATGCTTCAGGAGGAGATGTGGGGATATGCCTGGGGACAAAAAGGTTTTGAGAAAGAAACTTTAGGTCCAATGGTAGGACGTTTTTGGCTGCCATCTCTCAGTTGTGCTCAGCACCAGCTGTTCCCAATGTTTACAGCTGATTTTGGAGAGGTCTCTGCACTCAGCCCATAGGTCTGGGTATCTGGACACTGATTTTGGTACCTGGCGGGGCTAAGCCCCACCAGGCAGCCCCTGCTATCAGACCCTGCCAGCAGAGGCACCCGGCCAGGGCAAGCACGTTCTGCAAGCCATCATCCTGCTTTGGGAAACAGCCATTTAAAGGAATTTCCCCTGGAGCTCAACATGTGTCCAAAAGGGAACTGCTTTGGACAATTTAATAAACCCAGAAATTCTCTGGGACCGTGCACATTGTCAGAAGGAGCAAATTACATGTCAAGAATCACAGATACAAACATTACCTGGTCAGAGAGCCTTCCTCTACTTCCCTAGGAGATGTGTCTCTGCCTTCTTTAATTTCTTTGGTTCTGAGGAATAAGAACAAATTGACAAAGTACGTTCTGATCTGCAAACCAGTAGGAGTCAAAGGACATAACATAGCTCTTTCCCACATGCTCCTTTCCTCTCTAGCAGCTGCCCAAATCATAGAGATGACGTGGCTTTCAGTGGGACTCTCGTACCCACCCTGGTGCATATTCCCAAGTGAGATGCGGTGGAAATGGAAGATTCCCTTTGCCATGTGAATAGATAGGTAGACCAGGCACCAGAGCAGATACAGGAAAGCAGGTACTCAAGGGTACTTCTGTCAGGGCAGGGAGAAACCCCAGGCCAGACAGTGCCCCTGAGTGTGGAGCTTTTCTCAGTCACAACTGCAGGCAGCTCCTTGCTCCGGTGATGTAGCAAAGCCCCAAAGCCTCCTGAGATGCATCTCCACTCCCAGCAGCATCTGTCCCTGTCAGGCCAGACCTGATTCAACATCTCGGTTACCCACCCTACCCTTTGCCCTTCCCTTCAGTTAAAAAAGAGCAGAGCACTCTTCATTGTGCCTTCCTGCGGGTGGCTAGGAGCCCCTCGAGGCATGGTGACCTGCTCTCACCCTGGCAGCTTGCACCATCATGCCTACACAGTATTTACAGCTCTCCTGTGCCAGCCCCACTGCCAGCTGTGAGAGTGCCAACATACTTCCTTGCTATTGCCTGTGGAGAGCCATGAGACAAGAAGGCTTCTGCCTGTGTGCTGAACTGGTGTTGGCTTATGAAGCATATTTAACATCCAAAGACCAGCTGTGCTCCGTTCCATCCCTGAAATCTCGAGCTGGTGAATAAAATGAATGAAGTGTAAGTGCTGCTTTATTAGCTTCTTTTATGTAGTCACCTCAGGCTGCACAGGTGCACTAGGAGCTGTTGGGATGTTAGAGGTATGCGCTCGGTATGTGGTTAAACGATGCGGAGGCATTTCATCTCGGAAGCACACGACGAGGGAGAGAAGAGCTCCCCAGTCCATTTGCCTGTTCAGCGAGACCATTGACCTGGGCCATTAGGAGGTATAAGGCTGAAATACTGACTGCATGTGGCTGTCAGAAATACTCTCTCCTTAGCCCTGGCTAAATTCCAGGGTGGGTAAATATATTTTATAAATTCGCATGCTTTCTATATGTTCCGAAAGAATATAGTATCATCTTCTTCCTGTCTTAAACTACTGGCAGTTCTGCCTGAAACACCTGTACCCTCCAGTCCCAGGGATGCCTGCAGCTTTTCTGTGCAGCTTCGCTGTTTGGAAAGACCTTCCAAACACCTTAGCAGGTTTCCACATTGTCTTTGGTTAGGAAAGGTGTTTCTGCCATGTTACAAATCCTAGACCCAAGAATCCTTGAGGAGGATTTTGTGTTTTTAGATGATACTGCTAAGGGATGAAAGTGACAGTTTTGCAGTGATCTCACTGGCTTCAGAAGGTGCCTTCTTGCTTGACAAGGAAAGCTCAGATTCCCTAGGACCCCCTTGAAAATTTGCCTCCACTTGCCCAAGAAATTTACCTTTTGTGATACCTCCTGCATTTATTGACTGTGAAAGAAAAGAAACCAAGATTTTAGAAGAAAAGTACGTTAGAAGTTGGTGTTTTTTCCCCAGCCTCATGAGTGTTTACTGCAAAATGTTTTGAATTGTGCCCATTGCATTAATATATTGAGCCTTCCTCAAGAAATCTGGCAAGACCTTCTGGTGATTTACAGCTCTCGTTTGTAGACATACAAACTCTGGCCTGTAAGACTAAGGAATAGCTGTACAACCTCGCATGTTAGAGCTTCCACACTTACAGCCTCCACCAGTGACCGAGCTTGGCACAACACTGATGAATGTAGTCATGCAAAGCCTGTATGTCTCTGTGTGGCACAGAGACCCAGGAGCCCATGGAGGCTACAGGTCTCGGCTGGGCCAGTTCAGAAGCAGATGCTGTCTAGGAGAATGCAGTGACATGTCTAACAATTACAAGTCCCAACTTTGCTTCCCTTTTTCTCATCTCCAAGAGTAATTCTGATACCAGGACAAATTCCTTCCTCCAGTGAAGAGAATAAAATTTAAATAGCTGTCAAGTTCATTCATTGTGCCTTCCTACCAAACTCCTACTGCTCTTCACCCAGGGGAAAAAAAATAAAATTTCTACTTTCTCTACTAAGAATGGAAAATGGTTGGTCTTTAATCCACCCCAGAGGCAGCTGCTTTCCAAACACAGTAGAGTCACTGCCACATCTATCTGCAAACTGTTCATCCTGAACTTCAGTGCTCAGGATGCCTTGGGTGCTCAGGGTCTTGTCGTTGAGGAGCAGGAGTGAGAATCATGACAAAGATGCTCCATTGCAAAAACTCTCTGTCGCAGCTCCAGACTGACAGAAGTTTCATCAGGAGAAAGCTCTTTGCCCCAGCGTGTTTGCAAATAGGGGTGGGAGGTAACACGGACAGAGTTTCATTTGCATAGACTTTCAGTGCAGAATTCATTTGGTGACACTTTAGGAATTGTTACGAATAAATGCTAATTCAGAATTGTCAAAGTAGTAAAACTGGAAAATGAGGAGACATTGCATAGTGCAGCAGGAAATTTTTTTAAGTGTTCAATTGCTTATTCTGTTCCTTGAGAAAGTCTTTTACTGAAACGGAGGTTAACTTACATGTGATTGAATAACCCTGGGTGATATATATATAACTCTGTGTGTATACTATAAATAAACACCTCAAAGATTAATATGTGTTTCTTTTTCCAGAAGATATTCCGCAGTTGGTATCTCTTTTCACAGACCCCACCTACACCATAGTGTCACTCACTCATTTACCTCCATTTGGAATGAATGTATCTTTGAAATATCTTCAAACATAACTTACATAGAAGGTTGTCCAGCAGAGACAGACTGAATGTTAATTGTAATAATTTGGGTTTGATGACTACAACTCAATTAGTATGTTAAATGCCATGGAAAGTGGAAAGGAATTCCACACTCCCAAGCACAAAGTACTTGACTAAAATTGGCTTGAACCTACATGGTGCAGCATTGGTGTTGGAAGTGTGTTAAGTGAAATTTAATTCTTGTCTTTGAAATCCAGAGAAATTCAGGCTTTACCCACTCTTACTTTCCATGGAAGTAAGCAGAAGTGCATTAAGGTTCTGACTAACATCTCTCATGGACAGTTTGTTCTAGAATATATTGTCTGCTATATTGCTTTTTAACTCAAGGATCTCTTCCTTCGTAGTGCTGTTAAGAGGACAGCAAAGAGGTGCATGGTGCCCTGGCAGCAGAGTACCGTCTTGCTCTTGATGGTTTTGGCTCTATCTTCCATGGCTGAGCAAAAGCTCAGCCCCTCCTCAGTCCAGTTTCAGTCTTACAACAGCACAAGCCAGGGAGACGAAGGCTTAGAGTTGCCAGCCAGTCTTTATCTAAGAGGTTGAAACAACCTGTGGTGAATGGAGTTAAATCCAGTTGGTGTGGTGAATGGAGTTAAATCCAGTTGGCGGCCGGTCACGAGCGGTGTTCCCCAGGGCTCAGTACTGGGGCCGGTCTTGTTCAATATCTTTATCAATGATCTGGATGAGGGGATCGAGTGCACCCTCAGTAAGTTTGCAGACAACACCAAGTTGGGCGGGAGTGTTGATCTGCTCGAGGGTAGGAAGGCTCTGCAGAGGGACCTGGACAGGCTGGATCGATGGGCC
>NW_008795405.1:14332446-14344153 GCF_000699145.1 Aptenodytes forsteri
TGGGTGGTGGTGTTGGGTTGACGGTTGGACTCAATGATCTTAGAGATCTTTTCCAACCTTAATGATTCTATGATTCTATGAATAGTCTGGATTTTTTGGGGAGCAGCAATTTGAGAAAATAGCTGAGGGTTGACATTTCCCTTGATGTTTATCTGGTAGAAAGCCAAAGATCATGGAGGACTTGTATTTTTGATAAACTGTAGAGTTTCATACCAACTGTGTTGTCCTGACTGGGCTTTTAACTAGGGTCAAGCGGCATATTATAAATCGATTTGTCAAAGGACATGGGGGAGACTGTAAACATCAGGAGTAGTAACCTTGGACCAGCAAACATACATGCAGTTCTCTAGCTTTGCCTGGAGTTTCACAGTCCTCTGGGTGGGCAAAGTGATCTGCTTACCAATGACCCCAAACAGATTGTGAAAAGAAACAATAGGACTGAAATGCTTTATACACACAGGAAATAATTAAGACATTAAAAAATTGTTCTCTACATATTATGTGAGAATGATTCCTCCCCCTCACTTTCCAGTGCACTGGGGAGATAGTAGCTGTAAGAGAAAGCCAGTGGTGGTTTGGGGGTTTTTTTGTGTTTGCTTTCAAATTGCAGCCTGAAATGTTTCTTTAATTAAATCCAACGGAAAGAAGTTGCATTATTGATTTCCCCAGAGGTGTTTCTGGCAGATACAAAGCCGGTACAAGCCTTCTGACCTCTTCAGAGGCTAACTTCAGGCACCTTCCCTGTGTCGTCTTCTTATATTGCTAGACACAGATGCAAGCTATGAAGTAGATACCAAAAGGTTGTGGAGCTCTAAGTGTTCTGGCAAATAGCAACATGAACCACTGGCTAAAAAACCCCTTAAATCCAAGCAAATGTACCAGTGCAGTACTGAAACTTTTAGCGCTTTTCTGCCTGCCCCATCTTCTGCCAGCTGCTTTGTCTGTCCCTGAGGGCATCGCCACCCCTTGCCTGGCATTCTGTAACTGTCTTTTAATTATTGTTTTCTGAATCTCTCTCCTGATCCTGACCAGTACTGGAGAGGCAGAGTTGTAAACCGAGTGAGTCTCAGTGCTGGAAAAATCACCTGAGAAATGACTGTTCTTACAGGGCTTCTGACAGGGAAAAAAGCTGAAAAAATAGATATTTTCAGATTAATTTCTGCAGTCCCTGTTGTTGCAGGCCAAAGCTACTTGGACAGCCCACATAGCCATCTGCGTTTCAGAGTGCTTACCTGAACTGAACTGTCATTGTTTTCTATTTTATTTCAGGCTTATCATTAGCTTTGAACAGAACTTTGTCAGGCCTAGGCAGGGAAGGCAAGGACATAGCTGTTGGCCGAGTCTGTCTCCCGCCACCTTCAACAGAAGGGATGAACCTGTCAGGGGCTGGTTTGCCTGAAGGTATCCTGTGGCAGTTATTTGTTAGTCCTGTTACCGTTGACCCTCTGACAGTGACTCCAGCTCCTGGTTATGGCCATACAGAAATTATAAATTAGGTGTTGGAAACCCAGAGACAATGATTATTTTGCACAAAGCCAGCTCCCTGAGTATGTGTTCGCACACAAGCTTGTGATTTTGAGGTGAAGGCTTTCTCTGCCCATCATTCCTACAGACGATGAACCCCAGTTGTCGATGAATCTCTCAAAGATCTGAAACTAATCTTTCAGAAACCTGCTCTGGGGCCTTCTGTATTAGGAGAGAATTTACAAAGGAATACATTAGAAGATCTTCCAGCCAGCAATGACTTGCAAGGAATCATGCTTTAAAAGCAAAACTATTGTTTAATGGTGCCAAAATTCATTCATTCTTGCAAAGCCTCAGATTTTCTTGCTGCAGCACATTCATTCTTAAATGTCAGGCTCCATGCATGCAGCCCAATTTGATATTTATATGATGAACGCTGCAAACCAATGCTCCTTAATATAGTTGCAGCCTTGTGATGGGATTATTTCCCTTGTGAAAAAGCAGGATATTAAGTCCATTAAAAGATATGTGAAGTATGGCAGGTGCACAGCAATTTTGCAAGACTGAGGGAAAAAATAATACCTTGATATGCTGAGTTGAGGCCTTTTCTAGTTTTTGACAGTTTACATTTCCAAGCTATCTGGTAAAAATCCTCTTTGGTTAGCACCACTGGAGCAAATTCAACTCTCAGCAATGTGGGTGTAGATCTGGAGTAATTCCATTCTGAACAACAGAACTACTTCAGATGTACTCTAGACCCGCTGTTACACAGGTGACACGATGGAAAAAGACTAAGAGAGGAATCCAGCTCATGAAATGGTGATTACCAATGGCTTGAGCATTGCTTGTGTTTATCCCCAGGGGAATTACAACTCGTGACGCGAGGGACCCGTCCTCTGAGAGGAAAGCACCTTATTTCAGACCCATTTTGTAAGAAACAATCTGAAACAGAGACCTTGCTCAGAGCCTTACAACTCTGCGTCTAACGGGGGTTTGTGTCACTAGTCCCACCCTGCCTGGTGGGGAACTGGGGCACAGAGACAGAAATTGCTCCAGGGCACTGGGAAGCCACAAGCAGAGGGAGGACCAGAGTCTGGTTTGGAGGGTGAGGCAGGTGCACCGCCTGTATCGGAAGGAAGCACTGAGGTAAAGGTAGGTGTGTACAAAACAACTGGTTGGGCTTTAGCATACGGTTGGGCAAACTCTTTGCAGGACAGGAAGAGTGTATGTGTGTGGTGGTCAAGAATGATTGTTTCATGCCAAGTTTCAGGCTGCCATTCAGCCAAGTTTCCATTCTTCTTCCACTCCCCTCCCAGAACAGTCAGATTAACAACAGGGTGATGCAGCTTCCCACTTACCGGGGCTGGAATCTGCAAGCCCATCCATCGAGGCAGCCACTGGCTTCCACAGGGGGCCATAGAGGCAGCGTGAGTGTGTTTTAGGGAGGGGAGGACAGATGTTCATCTGGAAGGGAGCCAAAGCCAGCCGCCCGATGACAGGTGTCCCCTCCACCCCACCTTCCCCCTTCCTTCCCTTCCCTTGCTGTGGATCTGCTTGTCAGTCAAGCTGTGATTTTGCCTTCACAGGCAGAGCTGGAGTGAGATGTTGTTGTATGCCCTCTCCGGCTTGTGGTAGCTGCCTCTCATTACTGCCACATTGCTAAGGCTTTTGTGACTCTTGTCCAAGCCTAGCAGCTGGATTTTGGCAGCCTTCCAGGCACTTCCACTAATGTAACTCAAAGTTACTGCAGGTTTTCTCAGGAGGTTCAGGATGCTGCCGGACTCTTAGGGATGCTCGCTTTTCCTGGCTGCCCTTCTCCAAGGCTTTAGCTTTAATTCTGAGTAGTTTACATCTCTGGAGTCGTTAGAAGCGGGACCCGTGTGCTTCTCCCTGATTATGTATCACACCAACATTTCATAAGAGCAAGGCGCAGCTCTGGTGATGTATGACACTAGCACACCATCAGTCAGCCATCGCAATAATGATGCATTAGCGTAATATGCCTTCAGGATGGAGTTGTACTGATGATGTATTTTCAAAAAGATGGAGTCCCAGAGAAAAGAAACAGTCTGGAGCTAATTCAGTATGAACATGGCCACTGAGAGCACACAGTGCGCAGCTGATTGGGATAAGAAGGATGACTTTACATTACCCACTCTGACCCTGATCCTTTCTTTTTCCCTTTTAATATTTCCTTCTTCTTTCCTCCCTCCTTGCTTCTTTTCTCCTCCACTAGCACTTTTCCCCTCTTACTCTTTGTTCCTCTTTCTCTTTCTCTTCCTCTTTCTTTTTTTTTCACACTGGTGACTCTCATGGCCACTGGCTTTATTCATATATTCTTGTCTCTCGCAGTCTGACCTTGTGTCATGCTGTATAACTTAATATTATCCCGCTAGAAACTTTTTCCCCCCTCTGAGTGAGATAATATTAAGGTGACCTGTAAGTGCAATAGATAAAAATCTCCAGGCCATCTAGGCAGTGACATTAAAAATCATCACAACCCTTAAGTGATGGAGGGGGGGAAATCTTATGGGATCCTTCCTTGGCAAAGGCAGCAAATGTGGGCTGAGGAGTGGCTACCCCTGGGATTTCTCATAGCCTTCAGCTTCTGGAAGATGAGAAGTGTGTTAACCCATTCACACAGCTAACAATATTAAAACAACAAACAGTGCTCAATCAAACCCAGATTGTCATCTTTCATTGGATAAAAAGTAACCTTTCTAATAAACATTTCAACTAATAAAGACTACAAAAGTAATTATACTATTAGCTCACTAGCCCCTGACACCCAGACATTCATTTCAAAGTAACTTTCCTGCAGTGTTTAGACCGAGACAATTGAATGACCGAAAGATATTATACCAAGACAAAACATAAATAAAATTGGCTTCAGTCTTGTCTGGAATTCAGGCTATATATGGAACTCAGATAATGCCCTCAGTCTAGTACTAACATGTTGTTAGCATTCACCTCAAGAATAGATGAATTCTAGGAATCTGATCTTTCAACACTTTCAAATATATATTCTGTGAAATAAAGTATTTTGCAATACCTTGCAATACCAAAGCGTTTTGGAATAAATATTCACCACGGAAAATGCAAAAGACCTTTTGTGACATTTACAGTTATTTTCAATTTTTGTTTTTACTTTGCCTCTTGTCTTATTAGTACTGTTATTTATTCAAATTACATTAATACTCAGAGATCCCAATCAGGACATAGCAACCCGTTGTGAAAGGACCAGGGCACACACACTTAAAAATGTAGTTCTTGCTTGGGCACTTAATCACTACATCCTACGCAGTGCAGGATTTCTCTTTATGTTTAGAGTGAGTTAAAAATCTGAAAAATGCAGGGGCTTGTAGCCCTGGTGGCTGAAATCATCTGTTTATTCATGTACAACTCAGGCACATCACTGTGCCTCAGCACTGAGCTGAACTGATACAACAAGTGTTGATTTTCCACGTCTAGCTTGTGGCCTCTCTGCTATAAGAGCTACTAAGCAGGTCAGCTGTGGAGACATGAAGAAAATGGACTGTAGCCCCCTCTGCTCATTTTCCATAGCCTGCCATGCTCACTGCAGTCAGGACCGGGAAGCAGTGACCTGCAAGCTTGATGTAGTTCTGCTCTTGATGCTCCAAATTCATTTCCAGTTAAATTGTTCAGGTGGGAAACTGTAGTATCACTGGAATGGATGTCTTGCTTTTCATTTACTTCCAGCATGAGCTAATTCATCCTCAGCTCATCCAGATGGAAAACCAGGTAGTTTTATTTATTCCCATTTACAGGTAGTGAAATTGAAGCAATTTTAATTGACGTACTCCGAGTCATAAAAAGAAGGAAGAGCATGAAGTGGCTTAGAAGAAGGAGTCTGCTATTCTTAAGCACTAATTCTGCTTCAGCCCAAGAAAGCTAATTCTGCATTTAGCTTTTACCCCTTCTGAAATACAACTTCTAAATATCTATTCATTAAGTATCAGCATGAATAATCTTGCAATTCTTTGATGTTTTTTTCCCACAAACTGTCATGAGTTCCTCTACCAGTATTAGGTCATAAAGGTTTGGCTTGCACAATAAATGCTGCCATACATAGCTAAGAGATGATCTCTGTTGCTCTCTAGCTCCAAAGCTCTAATTGGCTGGTGAGATTGATTAACATGTGAAGCAAAGCTAAGGTCTTTAATCAATCTTAGAAGTCATTTATTGAGAGTATATAAAGGTTATTGCAAATGACATATTTTAATATTAAAACCAGAATCTTCTGCCTTTGTAGAGGTTTGAATATGCCTTTTTCCCCTGTTTATAATAAATTAAGATTAAAATTAAACAGATACAAAATAAAAGGATGAGTTCAGGAATGTAAACCTCTTTATCATTAGTCAGTAATATCCAGAGCACTGAAATTCCTTGCCCCAGAATGCCTTAGAGCCCAGCCCAAGGTTCATTCACCCCAGCTAACACCTCCTGTCACTCCGAAGTGGTTACTTATCATCATGTCTAATCTTGATGAGAAATTGGAAAGCACTATGCACACTATACTCATTTCTCTCTTTGTAGAAGTAAGGTTGAATAAAATATAGGTGGTTACACGAAATGTCGGTCTCGGTGTATAAAGGAGTCATATACTGAAGGCTGATCCCTTGCCCTGCAAGGCAGAAGGGAGCATTTATCCTGCATAGATATCATATTCAGAATGGATCCTCGGGGAAAGCTGGGGGTTGTAAAGAGAAACCTGTTCCTAAATCTGAAAGCTCAGCCCAAGACTACACTTCTATGTAAGGAAGGGCTGTGCCAAGAAATTGCATAAGCATCTGACAGCTTGCTAGCTGGATGAAACAGAGAGAGACACCTCTTGGGTGATCTAACATATACATAGTTATAATTATGTTTTTTCTATTTCTGTCCACCTGTCTTGAAATTGAGTAACTATGCTGTTAAATTTGGATTGCAATAAAAACAATCTTCTTTGCATTTACCTTAACATTTGCCTTATGTTAAGAGTGACTTTAGAGTAACTGGAAGTCATCTCATTGTAAGGACTTGACAAGCCTCAAAATCAGAGTCCTGGACCAACACCTAGAATTATCTCATAGGTAGAGCTGCACGGGACTGCTTAGTGACTTGTAGTTCAGGTCCTCAAGGACACCCAAAGGAGGTGTCCATTGGTCCTCTTGGCCCAGGAGCTTCTCCAAAGGACCAGTGCAGAAAGCAACAGCCAGGATAAGAATTTACTGGTAGTTATCATTTTTCCAAATATGACATTTTCAGTCTTGCTCTGACAACAGATTTCTTACCACATAGGTTTTTGTTTGTTCAGCTGCTCTTCAGCTCCTTTTCGGTCACCTCAGGTGAAATGAAAGGCCAGTCACATTCAAGATGAAGCAAAACTGTCATAACAAGGATTTCCAGAATGGTTCAGAATAAGCCCAAATTCATCCCCTAATGCAGATAATGTGAAACAGGGAGCAGCCAAGTGTGATTTTCATATATCTTGCAAAGAAGAAAGAATTTAATTCCACAAAATTTGCAACCTAGATTGGCAGATGAGGAAACTGAGGCACAGAGAAATCTACAAATTTTTTCCTGTGACCACACAAAATAGCAAAGGAAATCCAAATGTCTGAAATGCAATTCCGAAACTTTAACCATGAGACCAACCTCCTTTTTATTTTTTTACTGTTGCCAGTCATTGACATGTAGAAGAAGCAACTCCAAATGCATGTCCTCAGCATTGAAGCCATGTGCATAAGAAGTGAGGATTGAATGGGCAATTGAGTGATCTGGCACAAAAAGACCGAAGTGAAAGACCCCACTATTGATTGCCAGAAAACCACTGCTTGACCTGGGAAGGGTAAAACCCATACCTCTGGTTTCTCTGACCAATGTAAAAGTCTCCTAAAAAAGGAAAAGGCCAGCAACAGATAAGAAAGGAGATGTGCACTTTTGTTTCTAATGATGGAGTCTGTACGACCCTTAATGACCTCCCATTTTTGGGGTCTCAGTGCCCTGAAGAGCAACAGATGCGTAGCTGGTAAGGCTAAATCAGGGCCAACAGCACAGCAAGATGGCTAGGGAAAGAGAACATTTTTTCAGATGCTAAGCCTGATCCTCTGCCTTTTATTGTGCAGGAGTGTCGTAATGAGGGAAGTGTGCATATAGAAATGGGAAAGGCTATCAGGTCATCTTGTCCATTCTCCTTACAATGAGAGAGGTTCTGAAAGAAATATAGTATTAATGTGGGGCCAAAGAACAGAAGAAAAATTAAGTTAAATAAGTTCCAAAAGCATTAGTGGCTGTTACAGGTAATACAAGTTAATAAGTAACATTAAGACAGATGTGGACATTAATTGGCCATTTAGATTTGTGTGTGTGTGTGTGTGTGAAGTTATTAATGACAGACAAGTTCTAATATATCCTGTCCATGTCCACAGTAAAAGTCAGAAAGAGTCCTCATTCAATAGGATAATGAGGTAGTTAATGGATGATCCAGCTATTTGATCTGTATTTTTAGTGCATTTAAATAAAATAACTATACTACAGTAACTACAGCTGATATCCAGCAAGTAAAGAGCAAGAGAAAGAGGAAGATGACATTTTCTTTGCAGGGAAAAGGGCTGGAAGCATTACTTCAAAGTTCACACTATGCTCAAGAGTGGCAGGAAACACGGAGGAGAGGATGTATCACATGAAATACTGCACTCCCAGAATCTCTATTGCAGCACAACCCTGGTCGCGAATGTCATCAGGAAAGAATCATGCCCTGATCTAGTTCATTTTACCAGGGTTCACTGCAAGCCAACGCTATCTGTCATGGAACAGGGGGTTGCTGGTTGCTGTAGTTTAGATGAGTCGGGGACTCTATGCCTGAAACACCCTCAAACCTGCATCACAGTGGTTGTATCATAAGCAGAGAAAAATTCATGACAGTTAAGGAGCATGCTACAGATCTGTCCAGCTCTTACAAGCTCTCAAAAACCTCCTCAATGCAAAGAACAAAATATAAAACCAAAACTTGGTCATAGGATTGCCTCTACACACAGTCTGTGACTGTAGGTGACACAGCCTATAGTCTTTGTAAACACAGAAGCTAACAACACTCCTGATGCTTGATGGTCTTAGAAAGTCTGTGTGGGGCTCATTTGCATGCTGTCACTGCCTGAGTAGCATACTGCAAGTAACTCCATGGTCCCAAAGTGCTCTGTCCCAGCAGCCATCCCCAACCATGTTCTCCAAGCAGATGGCCCAACCTCCTTGGCATGCACCAAGACAGTCTGAGCTCAGCGGGGCAGGATCAACTCCACTGGCACAACAGGGCTTGTGAGACAGGAAGGCAAATCTCATGGTGTGTGAACACAGCCCATGTTCATTGGAAGCAAACAGCATGGGTACAAAATGCGGCCAGACTTCTTGTGTGACTGGGGCCAGAAAAAATGCACACACGGAAGAAAGATGGAAGTTGTCAGCTACTAGGAGAGACATAAAATAGTTCTGTAATGAAAAAAAAATTGGTCCTACAGGTTAAGTAGACTGTTCGGTCCTCTTTGGATTTAACCTACCGGATGATGAGTGTTTCTTGTACCATTGTTTAGAAAGGGTTTGGGGGAAAGGAGGTGGTTTAAACTCATGGCCAACCTTTACAAAGTATTTACATATACAAATAATGAAAATGTGCATAGCACCACTCCTGTTTACCAATTTTTCTGGCTCAGTAAGCCCCTCCTGAAGAGCCCTTTGCACCTGCAGCAGTCCTGATCCTCCCCTGTCTCTGCTGGCCTGCCAGTGGGACGTGGGTGTCCTCCCGGGATGCTGACTCACCGGGGTGATGGGGCTGCGTCATTGCATGGGGCAACGCCAGCGCTGGGGTGTCTGAAGAGGGAGGTCAGTGCAGCCTGAGCACCAGGTCTTATTCTGAGGCACCGATCTCAGCTTCTGAACAAGGGGGTGGGAGTGTCTCCAAAGAAGGAGTTAAGTAAGGTAAATCCCAGGTAAGTCCCAAGATGCCCATATCTATGGATCTGGAGAGAAGGCCCACAGTACAGATATTAAAAATGTGGTTTTTAAGAAGGCAATTAGTGTCATGTGACTTCCTCATAGGAAGGGTGTTTCGCTCTCCCAGAGGTTGTAGGTGAGGAATTGAAAAGCAATATTCCCAACCTTTTTCCCAGAGAGCCGAGCTATCGTATTTCCCACCCTCCTGCAAGGGTTAACGAGAAACCTTTTCCATGCCCCTGACTTTGTCTTCCCCCCTTTCTATATTCTTGCTTCCCTTGCCGAATCCATTTGCAAATGATATCACTTGTCTGCATATTGTCACTTGCCGCCTGCCCACCCATTTATCAAGTGTCTGCAGCTCGGCGCAGGCTTGCCCTGTCCTCCCTGCTCCATTGTTCCTCTTGACCCAGGGGAAGGTGTGTGTGTGTGAGGCGGGGAGGGAAGATGGGTCTCTCCCGCAGCACCGGGAGCCGGGGCCCGGGCAGCGGCAGGCAGGCAGTGCAGCTGGGAAGACACAATTACACGAGGAGACTGACGGCTCCCCCTCCCCGTCTGGCATTGACAGATGACCTTGCAGGGACAGCAGCCCTGGGCCTCCCCACAGACATTAGCTGATATAATGGGCTAGACTGGACATGCCATACCGAGAACGTAGGAGGTAGGTAAATCATCCCAGTTTGGTGGAAATAAACTCCGCCATTTACTTTCACAATAGGTTTCCCCTCAAACTCATAAACTTGTTTCTCAGTAACCCTAAAGCAAAATGATCGTGGAATTTGAACACAACATTTACCAAGTCCTAATGAATAACATAATTATCACTTTATGCAAATCAAAGCTCATTTGCATCTGTGAATATTTAACTATTAAAAACAACGCTTTGATCTTGAATAAAAATATGTATATCACATAATCATAGCCTTATGGAACATGAAAAATATCTTTTTTCTTTCTTTTTTTTTAACTGTACAGTTTTGCTGTGCTCGGGTTTGCTGTTTGAACCTTCTCGGCGGGGACTCCATCTGTGGAGCTTCTTCCCCGAGGATGTCCACTGGGGTCTCTTGGTGGCTGTCATCCCAGCTGGGCACATCAGGCCTTTCTCTTCAGGTCACTTCATTGTTGAGCATGGCAGCCTTCTTTCAGTTCACTTTTTTCTCCCCTGGTACTGTCCACTTTGGTGGCAGGAGCAAATCCCAGCTCTGGAGCCCAGGTGGGCTGAGTCCTAGTGTGTTACACACCACACCGGAGATATTGCTAAGAGGTGGGTACTTTATACATTAATTACAAAGTCAGGGAAGAAGTCAAACTCTGCTTGCATATTTAAATCAAGCCACAGTGATGCAGATTTTTCTCTTAGGGAAAGATTACCAGGGATGACAGAGGAAGCACAAGTCTTTCACAGGCATTTCCCCACTGAAAGCTCTGAACCTGGTTCACAGGATAGCCCAGTCGTTTAGGTGCCCAACACCCACTGACATCACCTTAAAATTGCTCTTTGTGCCGCTCTGGGGATTCAAGCCATGCACAGCGAGAGATTAAATGATAAAGCTTCTGTTTTCATATACTGGAGCTATTATCACTAGCTGTTGTCCTGGGTTATGCTTCATTCACAATAAAAGTTAGATTTAAAGAAACCCTCCACTTCACCAAATAATTCCTTGTCTGCAAAGATTTTCATTTGTTATTAAACTAAATGAACTAATAACGTGTATCTGGCCACCCAAAATTCCCCAAAGGCTGTCATTGATTACAGCCCCTGATCAATGAGGTTATCTAGTAAGTGGCCTCAAATGTGCCTACCAAACTGGGGTGTGTAAAGGGTATCAGGGCATTAATTGCCCTCTTCTACCTGGTGGCTTAACGTGCCTCACCCAGGATGTGAAAAAGTGGCCCCTCCTCCGCTGACGGAGACAGCCCTTCTCTGCTCCCCTGCCCCATCATCCCTTCCCAACTCCAGGCCATCAGTAACTACCCTGCCCTGCCCTGCCCTGCCTGCAGTAATCCTGTATGCTAACGGAGCCAGACAGGGACACAAAGCGTGTGCTTGACACTAACTTAGCAAGGATGTAGGTGTTCACCTAGGAAAAAAACCCATTGGTTCCAGCTCTTACCTCCAACCCCTGCTTAAGTAGTTTGCCCTAAGGAAGTTTTTCCTGGAGCAAGGCTTGGTAACCTTGTCTCCTTTTTCCAGGTAATCTTGCCTGGGATAAAAAAATCATGCTCAAATTCCCTTCTTTTTTTTTTTTTTTTT
>NW_008795405.1:14344447-14358143 GCF_000699145.1 Aptenodytes forsteri
AAGACACTGGCATCTTTCCCTTCTTTTTTTTTTTGTTTTTCCCCTGATGATTATTCTACAAAACGGTGTAAAGGTGTAAACACCTCTAACAGGACTGACTGAAGGAGTCCCTCCTGAGGATACCCTGAGAGTCTGTGGGTTCAAATGCTTTTCCATCTCTCTGGAAACTGAACGTGGGTCATCCCCATCCTGATGGTGCACACTAACCGCTGAGCTGTTGTAAAAACTGGGAGTGGTGAGGAAGGAAACAGGTGGTAGCACTTGCACCTCTTCTGATATTTTGTAAGCAAAGGCTGGTGTAGAAATTTAACTCCAGGACTGCTTGTAGTGCCGTGATTCCCAGTTGGACTTCAGTGACTTTAAAGTCTGCGCTGTTTAGAATTTGAGTGTTGGTTTGAACTTTGCAGTTTGGGCTCCAGTCTAGCAAGTGCATATTTTAAACAAAGAAAACATTTGGCAAATAGTTGATTCTGCATGCAGGCAATGTCCCTCTGCTCCACACGATTTATTTTTACAAGGGTCTAAGGGAGACACATTTCTCTAAAAATAAAAGGCATCCACATGAGGCTGAATTATTCCTTCCCAAACACAAACTGATCTTCTGCTTGTTTCCAAGCACTCTACCAAATTATAACAACAAAGCCGCACTGTACTCCTTAAGTTAATGAGTCTACGACTGCACCTTTCAGTCTTACCCTTTCCAGCCCCAAGACACAAGCACTGCTCCTCTGATGCTTTTGTCCATCAGAATTGATATCATGATCCCTGACCTTTGAAACTTTACAAGTTATTGATGGCATTTCCTACACACTATGTAACACACTAAAGTCAGCAGCTGATGCAAAAGCCAATGATTGGAGAAGAGTAAAATACTAAGGACCTTAATTGGTTTTTTAGCTATGGAACTTCTCTTTGCAACAAGCACAGGAAGATGATTTTCTTCCAATCACCCAAGGCCTCTTGATGTGCACAGGTTACAGTTTAGTGACGTGTAAGAGAGAAACTCTTGTAGATCTATGAAAGGGACTAGAGAAAATACAACTCAGATACCAGCACTAATTTGGTATTTTTAATAGAGTGCCAAAAATCTTCCAGCATATTTTGAATAAGCGACTCTTCTGTTTACCTGCCCAACACAAAGCAGCACCCCAGTGCTGTATGCACAAAATCACTCTGCGGGGTTATCATCTCCCTACTTCGCTCTGACGGCTGCCTCTGAGGAGGGCATCCAGAAATGACCAGCAGAAATTTACGCTTGAGCATCTTGATTCGAAACATGTAGAAAACCAGGTGAAAGAGGATGTGAATGCAAAGTGTGTTTGTCATTGCCCCCCTCTTTTCAAAGGTATAGAACAATGAGGCCCAGATGTTACAATTGCAGGAATGCTAAAAATTTCATAAGTTATTCTGCAGGCAAGAAAAGCCACAGAAGGTCAGGCCAAACAGGCTTAGGGTTTGTGCGGGGCAGGAGCTGTTCAGAATGAGTCTTTTTAGTGTGCAGTATCCATTACCAATTGATGTCAGAGATCCTCTTATAGATGGATCATCTAATGTTTTTTCTTAGAAGGCAGAAAAATATCCATGGCAAAGTTTCAACACATGTATTTGAAGGGAAAGTTGGAGTTACGGAGACAGAACTTCTGTTTTGACCAGCTAAGAATGGCAAGTTCAAGTTTTATCCTGCTGTCTTTCGTTCCCATGGTAGGAAGATTACCATTAAAAAAAAAAAATTGGAAACTTCTATGCTGTGTAAGAAAAATCTTCTGGAGCTCTCTATTTCTGGATGATAAGTGAACCAACCCTGCTTTCATCTAGTAGCCTGCTGTCAAGTAAGCAGGTTTGAACAGGCTTGAGTTTATTAGTACCTGAAGTGCGGCATGTGTCGGTCTGTGTTTCTAGGACAGAACCCCAGTTTAAGTAAAGTTCAAGGTTATACCCAAGGCAGAACCATGCGGATAGTTTGCAAAGAACCACTAGCCTCCAGCAGCTCCCCAAAACTGCTGGGTTTGCTCAAAATGATAGCCAAAATATGGGCATACTGCTGTCTCCTGGCTCAATCAGGAGCTGAGGCTTCTTTGCCAGGATGTTTCCTATATCACAGGGGTTTCCCACATTAATGTACCTACATGCCAGCGTCTGCAGGGGTGGCTGCAGGAGCTCCTACTGCTCCAGGCTGCACCTGAATCAGAACCCCACCCATGCCCTCTGCTTTAATCCCTCTTGCGGCCTCCCCAGAAGAGTTTCCTATCCCTTTTCCCTGACATCCAGAGCAGTTTTGGGAAAAGACCAAGCAGGTCTGATGGTCTGAGATAAAGATGCAAGGGTCAGCACGACTCTGGCCTCCTCCAGGAGTGGGAACCTGGACCCACCCCAGGGCTTTGGTGGCTCTCCTGCAGCACCCACCATCCACCCCTGGCTCGGCCATCCCACTCACAATGTGGCCATTGGCAGCACATCAGCCCTGTCCCCGAGGGCGGAGGGACCATACACCCCAGGAATTTCCCCAGGGTCCTCCCCTTTTAGTGCCAGCATAATGTCCCTTCCTCTGAGCATTGTTTCCCCATTCAGAGCTCCCATTTGCAGCCCGTCCCACCCTGCTCATCTGTCCAAGGGCCGCCCGCATGCCCACATCTCACACTCCCAACTACCCACTGTCAGAAGAAGCTACTGACATAAAGAAGATTAACCAAAGACAAAGAGCCAACTAATGTCTTGCTCCCATTCAAAAGAAAACAGAGTGCAGGAGCAGAGAGCTTTTGTCTTGGCTAACTGGGATCATACACTCAGCATTTGCACCATTTGCAACCAGCCCTATCTCTTTACCTTTCCTATAGCACCGCTGCAACAAGGGCTGGAAACAGGTCGTTCTCTGCACCAGCAAAACTAGACTGTGAATGGAGGAAGGTGAAGTTTTGCCAGTGCAAAGTTTCCCCAGTGCAAACACCTTCCCCTGGCTTCAGTACAAGCATGTAGCTCTTGCTAATGGTGAGCCTTTGGTGGCCACAACCTTTGGCAGGACCAAAATCAGGGTTTCATTTACTCACTTCTTAGGATTTTTCTTTAGTTTGTCTATAATTTCATGTAGGCATTAAGCTTTTTTTGCTATATATATCTCAAGTAGAAATCCGTTCAACCAGAATTCCCTTAATAAAGGTTAAAAGATTTGCAGTGAAGAAATGTCAAAATACACTAGCTTATAATTGCCCTCAAATATGCTGTTTTATATATTTACTTCATGGAGAGGAACCTTGGCATATATTTAATTAAAGAAATGGAGCCTGCAGGAGGTCTTGGAATGGAGCTCATTGTATTTTGGTTTGGGGTGAATTTCACAGTCTACTCTATAGTTTTATTAATCTCCCCAAGCATGAACAAACTCCAGCTATTTCTGTAGAAAATGGGAAGGAAATAAAACTTAGAAGCCTTTGGAAGTGGTTTTAAACATAGCAGGAGAAATTACAGTATTTCATGTCAGAATCTAGACAATTATTACAGAATAAATGGCTGCATGAAAGAGGAATAAACTTTGAACCAAGACTGCTAATTGATACTTCAACAAAGGAGACATTTTTATGAAGTAGAAATTGTGAAACAGACTTTTAGCACTTTTGTCAATTAACCAACAATAAAGGTTACAATCGGCACCGGGAAAGACTACAGTATGATTCTTGTTGACATCATATTTTTTGATTAAAGCTAGAAAGGTTAACCTGAAGACCTGCAGAACAGGAACCCAAGAGGTGAAGCTCTGGTGAGCTTCCTAACACCAGCTACTGGATCCAGGAAAGAGTGCAGAAATATGTCACTTAAAAGCTTAGTTGGTGGATGATATACAGCCATAGCTCGGCACCGCAGACAATGATGCCACGCCAATTGGAAGGTGACAAGACTTGTGGACCGCCTTTGGCAAGAGGTGGAAAACCTGATCTTATGATGCAAGTAAAAATGGGAAATGCACAAATGCAGTGCTATGTGTGCCAGGACCGGGGACATCAGCATGTGGGGAGCTCTGATGTGAACTTTGAATCTGAAGACGTGTCACATCATCAGTGAAAATTACCCTACCTCCTTCTGAAGGGAGAGAGTTTTAAGACTTCAGTGGGGCCAGCAAGGGACAGTCCTGGGGTATTTGTGGGGGAATCTGTGACAGGAGCACGCTGCTATAACCTTTGACTTGGCTAAGGGAAAAGGGGGACTCTGTCCTGAAACAAAGACTAGCACTTTCCTCCTCCTCTTTCTTCTTCCTGAAATGTCAGGGCTAGAGGAAGAGTGACCAGAGTGGTGAAAACAGTGAAATAAGATGTTACAAAATGTGACTAATTCTATTTGTCAAGTAGGCTCAGGTTTCAGAGAGTTGCAGGTCTAAGAACCAAGCCAACCCTGTTATTTTTCACTGCTTTACTCCTCCTCACTTCTACTTTTTCTCATAGGAAAGATAGTGGAGGTTAAAATGTGTGGGAATGGGGGTATTTTCCACTGAAGTAAATGTAATTTAAGTGTAAAAAGGGAGAATATAAATTTCCATCGCAAAGCAAAGAATTTGAGAAACATCCCATACAAAACCAACTTATTAAGAAGAAAAAAACTTCAAGAAATATATTTATCTTTTCCTGTCTAGTAGCTGAAAAACTTTTTGATCTATAAAACCAGAGTCATGTACCAGTAGGAGTACAAGCATTATATCTCACCAGCTCCCTTCAAGTCCCATACATATGGCAGAAAGTATAAAGTAGGCTGAGTTTAACAGCACAAAGTCCTTAAGCATATAATTTTAGCCAAAGGGAACTCCTTACAGAAGATCTGAGACAAAGAGCTCTGTGTCATAGGATCACAAGGCTTGATTAATTGTGTGCATGCTTCAGCCAGAAGTACTGCTTTCCTCACTGTTCAACAGGCTCATAGTTGCGGTAAAAGGAAATTTCACACCAAAAGAGGAAAACCACACTGTTGTAATACCTAACTTCCACCTACCCCGGTGCATCCTGGAATCCTCAGCCCTGGGTTAGAGACACAGACATTCCAGGGTGCCAGGTCTGGCTAGGGGAGAGAGTAAATCTGATACCTCAGGATGGGATTAGAGAAGCTGGAGAGGAGAAAAAGAAGCTGCCCAAGCTGATGGAGAAGAAATGTCTACAAGCGGCCTTGTGGTGTGAAGTATTTAGCAGTGAGGCAATTAAGCAGAGGCAGTTACATAGCTTCTGCTGGGAGAGAAGGTGGCACCTATCTCCTTTGGGAGTCCTGTCTGTAAATCCTTTCCTGGAGATACAAAAAATAATAAAAAACAACTAACAGTCATCTCCCCCATATTTTTCCCTTAGCCACATAAGAGGTAGGAAATCTGCTTTCAAGTCTTCCTCCTCTCTCCTCGCCCACACACCTGATTAGAAAGCAGAGATTTGAACCTTGGCCTCCCATTGAGGAGCGTGGCCTCACCATCACCCTCTCAGGTATTTGGGAACAGGACTTTCTTAATACCCTCTGCTGAATCTGATCTACTTTGCCATAGCTAATTAAATACCTGCATCAATTATAAACCAAAGCTGACTCTCCCACCTTTCTCTGTAAGGCCAAAGGATGAGGATATTCTCCCAGGATGTGAGAGACTCAAGTTTAAATCACTGCTCCTGAGGAGATGGGCTCAGATGGCTATGAGTTTTGAAAGAACTGATTCCCAGAAGACCTTGAGGCATTTCCCACTCCACTAAGCGTGTTCAGAGTGTGCCAGGAGGTGATCCCGTGTGCTTTCCTGCACCACTGTAGTATCAGCTACACATGGAGCATCCCTCGTAGGTGCTCATGTTGCTAGTTCTTAAAATCTCTGAGAATACAGACTCCATAACCTCCCCAAGCAATCCACTCCAGTGCTCCCCTTGGGGCAGCTTTGAGCAAGGTGATCTCAGTGACACCTGAACATGGAGCATAAATACCCTTTGTACAACCAACTCCTGGCTCAATCCAAGGTACCCCATTTTCAGAGGTGGCTGTTACCTATTGATGCTCTCAGTAGATGTCTGATGGGTCACATACCTGCGCAGGAAATCTAGCTGGAGCACTGCTCCTCCTCCTGGATCAGTGCAACAGTGAGGGTGCTTGTGCTCATTGCTCCACAATAAGTAACAGCGCCGGAGAAACATTTTGCCAAGGATAGGAAAGACTGGCTGTTCCTCCACCTACTTTCAGTAGCAAGGGGAAGTATTAGAGTCCTCTTAAAGAGGAGAAAATGCATGGACATGAAAATAGGGTGGGAGGATGAAACCTGTCTGCATCAGGCATCCTCCTCCCTCCGGTACTACAGATGCCCTATCAAGAGGAAAAGGTTACGTAATGAAAGAAGTCTGCCTACAAAGCCTGCTGCTACAAGAGTTTGCCAAGAAAAGTGACTCGAGAGAGAGTGCCTTACAACAGCCTTAAAGCAAGACATTGCAAGCTAGAACCTCAAAGCAGGATCTCTGACTAATAACTTTGAAGGGATTAAAAGGATAGAAAGACCACTGAGTCAACCAAAAAAGGGGCATCTCTGGAGATTCTCACTCATTAATGTTACTGCTATTGCAAATAATAATACTGTTTATTTTCAGTTACTGTAGAGTGTGGAGGCCCGAGTGACTGGGGCTGGTTGTATTTGGAATTCAAAAAGCAAGGAGAGAATTTGAATCTAACAGGATGATGGACAAATTATCACACCGAACTTCTCTGGTGTTCAGTGCCCTCTCCTTAGGCCCATCTAACAATGAATACCGTGTGGCTCATACGACTGATAAGACCATGACTCATGTAATAAATACGATTGATATGACCAATGAACAAATAGAAATAGTGTTGCTGCCCACTACCTCCACGTTGTCCAGGTAGTTTTGTCTTGCTCTGTTTTTGTTTCAATTCTGTTATTCTTGCAGCCAGGACCTGGATATGCATTGACATGAGGGAAGGAAAATGGAGCTGTTTAAATATTTAGCTACCCGGTGAACCATGAAATAAAATACTCAGTCCTGGTTTGATTCAAATTTTGGTTAACAGCTTGAGATTGCCAGAGACAGATGTCAGTAAAACTATTACGGTTCCCAAAAGTAGCCAACTTCTGATACTTCACTGATACTTCTGGAACTGTTCATCGTTTGTACATACATGTATTAAGTATAGATAGTTCTCTTCCCTTGAGCGTTGTGATTCACACGCTGATGGTATCAAGAGATCCTCAGCGAGATGAGGGCCCACGTGGGTTAGGGGGCACTGGTGCACTTGCTCTGTCTGTCTGAAAGAAAAGCTAGGAGCTAGAAAGCCCTGTGCCCCCTTTTTACGCACAGAGAGCTGAGGTACAAGTGAACAGACTTACTCAAGAAGCCACAGGCAATCCATGGTGGGGCTGGGAACCAAATCCAGATTTCCTGAATCCTATCCAGTGTCTTAACCTCAAAAGAGTCCTTTCTCACTAATCAGGTATATCAGATGAGTCATCAGACACCTATATGTATATCTGCTTACCCTCAGATTTGTATACCTCTGTGGTCCTGAAAACTTGTTTGTTCTCTCCTGCCTCACCCACAGAGGTTTGATAAGGTGGTAAAACCAGCTTAAAGACTTCCTTTGTTCTGATGACAGGCACAGCAAATAGCAATTCTGCCCAAGCCTCTGACCTTTGTTGTGAGGTCCCGAGAGATGAAACAGCTGTCGGATGGGCTAAATCCATATGGAAACTTCCTCCCGGTTTGTGCCATGTTAGGTGTCTGTTGGAGTATCAGTGGCTGGACATGTCATCCTAATGAAGACAGTGTAGGCAAACTGCTGAAAGAGGCTCATCAGCAGTTCTCCAAAACCACCTTACCTGTAGACAGAAGTTAGGAAGGACATGGTCTGCTAGATGAATAGTGCACAGGTCTCAAAGGGAAGCCAAACAGTCTAGAAGCTGCCAGAAATCACTGCCAATGTCTGCAGCTGAGGATCCTGTTACCTTATCCTCAGTAAATCCTATCAGATTAGAGAAGCACAGACTCAAGAGCCATATGAAAACTCCAGGTGAATTTGTTAGCCATGGCTCTATTAACTTAGTCAATCTTCATGAGCAGAAGATCTGTCTTTCCATTTCCTTTGAGAGCAAGTGCTGCAGACCTCGTCTCTAGGCGCGATTGAAGTCTGCTGTGTTGAAAAGAAAGTTGACAGAGGTAGCAATAGGCATGACAGGAGCATATGAGACTCCTTAAGCTAATCATTAAAGCCCAGGATCAAGAAAGCGAGTGCTTACATGTGCCTCTGACAGTCTTGTCAAGCCAAGAGAAAAAGAGGAGGTAGGGGATGAACTCCTGAAAAAGTAACAGCTGAAAAGTGAGGCTGGTGTGATAAGATGGCAATTCCCAAAGAAGGTGATTCAGGCAGTAATATATGCTGGTATTTGCTAAAAACATGAAAAGCGCATAAGGAAAATGTTGTGAAACTGGCAAACCTTATGGAATTTAAGAAGAAATCAACACTTTTGAGAGATTAGCCTATTATCACCAGAAAAAATACTTTTACTCTGACTGGAAAAATAAACAGGGGATAAAGTTTTAGAACTGCTGTAGCTGGTGGCAAAACTTCTACAGATCTCAGTGGCACCAGGACTTCATCCCAGGAGCCTTGTCGTAGGAAAAGAAAACACCACTATTTTGACCAACTGAAAGTCTTGAGTGGGGAGAGCCCGAGCTGTTCAGCTTTTCCACTATTCCCACCGCCCATGGATTTTCTGAGGTCCCCATAATACCAGTGTCATTCCCAAAGACTAGTATAGCACGTGGGTACATCGGCGCTGCACATTATAGTGCTAAGTGAGTTAGCTCTAAAAGAACTAGCTTGAGGACGAGAAGCAATCCAGACTTATTAGCATGGTGCTCTACCCATGCTAATTTATTGTGCTAATGTAGCTATAGCACTTCTAGGTATCCCTGAACAACACAGTGTTGAGAGATCCGGATCTGCCAAGAACACAGATGTGTCAGTAGGTTGAATGAGGAACGTCTGAGACTAACAGGTTGGTTGGTAATGTGAGGTACACCGAAGGAGGCTATTACTTTGTGCTGCTTTAATGCCTTCTAATTTTTTTAATTAAAGCTCGGTTACAATATCCCGTAGGGAAAAATCCCTTGCTGGCAAAAGAGTAGGCCAAAAAACCTCACAAGCTCTTTTCTGGCATTAACGTCTATTACTCTAAGTAGCAGTCCAGCCCAAACTTGTAGGAGAATAAAGCTACCACACTCCTACCACAAAGACTGTTGCTCTTTGCCAGTAATTGCTGTTTTTCCATATACAAGGACCAGATCATCTACTCATTCAAAATGACTTCTTTTAGATTAAGGGAAAACAGCAGCATGAAGAGGGGGGGTGGGGGGAAATTAAAATACAATGCAAGGTCTCCAAGAGAGATCAGCGCGCGTTTGCTTCCACGACAGGCTGGAGCAGGCAAGAGGAAAATGGCTGCTGCCTCTGCACACATGCAGAATTTCTTTGAAATTTCATGTGTTGCTGGCAGGCTTAAATGTTTCCTTTATTCCTCCCAGTCCTTTGGCTGCGCTGATATCAAGCCTTGCAAATGGATGAAGTCCAGTAAGGTAGCAATCGGATGCGTCTTTGTACTTGGGATCAAGACAGGCACCCAGCTACATAAAGGTTTGGCTCCAGAAGACCAGCAATGCTGATGCTGCCGGTGCTGTCTCCGTGAGCACCCTCTGATATGGTTAGGTCTGAATTTTCCCACCTGTCCGTGTCCATGCGCTATCTCATGTTGTACACTGAGAGAGTAAATCACGTGGGGAAGAAAAGAAGCATCTTGTTAATTCTGTGTTTGTACCATCTCACTGGTGGTCTACGGCTGGATCCTATCGGGGTTACTGTAATACAGCACTAACAACAACAAACCAGAGAAATAATGCAATCATGGTAAAACTTTTGCTGGAGTTAGTCCGGGGGCGATCTGGCCCCGGTGAAGGCAGCGGGGCAGGGCTGCCGGCAGCTGCCTGCTCGCCCCACCAGAGAGGGACGGCAGTGCTGCAAGAAAGCGATTGATCTGTGGGGCTCAACACGAAAGCGACAACCTGATTTATGGTTATGTAGCTGCATTAGATAAAAGAGCTGTGGCCTTTTCCTTTCAGCATAGGTGTGGTCATCATTTAATTATCCCCGAGAAGGTGGAAAGCATTAAAACCTCAGGAAACTCTTGTGTCTGTGAGTGTGAGAGTAAGAGTGTAAGTGTTAGGCAGCTAAAATTACCTGCTAAGAATTAATTTTGCTTCCTCTGAGGCTCTGCTCTTGTTTCCACCCCACACGCACGTACGCTCCAGCACGCACAGACAAATACATGCACGCAAATACTAAACAAATACATTCACCTTGAGAGCATTATTGACTATTCGATATGGTCGGATTGCTTAAGTTAAAAACTCTCCAAAGAAAAGAGTTTGCAGATTTCTGTCAGCCAGAGATCTATTACTCATGCTCAACCATCTGGTATTTAATGAGAATATGACAAGCTGATTGTTATTTTTTTTTCACATGGCAAATTGAAAAATGCGACTTTTTGATCTGTATTTTAATTACACCCCCTCTGATCTCTCTCCCTTGCACTTTCTTAGTAATATGAATTTGGAGAGTAAACACACTCTGACTTTCCCTATTAGCCCTGCCTCTCAAATGGCTAAAAAAAAATTCATTTCTTTACATTTCTCTGATTCACCTGTGATCTGTGGAGGTTTAAAGAAAACTCTTTTCCTCCCAGCTGAAGAGCCAGGGAAGGGCTTCCGATGAGAGGTGAGACTGCTTGGCTCTGCAACCACACTCGGTCCACCGCAGCTCCCTGGCACCCTGCTTTTTCCATGTCATTGCAGCTGTCATGAAGGGGAGTTATTTCATGTTACATTTCATGTTACAGGCGTCGCTATTATCGAATAGGCTCATAGTTTTGCTCGAATGCTGGAAACACAATTAAAAAAAAACCCAGCAAAACACTTTCGCCACAAAAAGAGGGGAAGATGTTACAAGCCCCAGAGATCGGGATTTTTATGAGACTGACCCTGCTCAGCTCATGACAGGTTGCTGCCTGCTTAGTCGGGCCTCATGCCTATAGCTGCAGCTAAACCAGACTATATATGAAAGCACGACTTTAAAGGGACCGGACCCAATCACATGACACGTTTTTGTCCAAGTTCTACTATCATGTGACAATCTACAGTAGATTTATGAAATTAAGCACAGATGGCTACTTTGTTTTTGTTCTTTGAACTGACAGCTGCTGGTGTAAAAATAAATTAAATTAAATTTCATATAAGTCAGACTTTGAGATTTTTTTTTTTTGTTAAATAATCTTTAAGGTCCCCCCCCCGCACACACACACATACATTTTAATGTTTTACTGGTTCTCGCCTCTCATCCCACGCTCCTGGCATACCCGCAGGAGCCTTCCGCAGCCGCCCTGGCAGTGACCTCCCTCCTCATCTGGGCACACACCTCCCAGGGGACACTGGACATCCAGCCCCCGTCCCCGAACAGACACCGAGTGACGGTGGAGACAACCTGTGCCAAGCCTGGCCAGTGGGCATAGCTGAAGGAGGGCCATTTAAAGCCACCTTCCATCAGGAAACCCAGCTAAAAGAAGGGAAAACCCCATGAATTCTCCACCCTGCAAGCCTGCGGGAGAGTATTCCTAAACCCTTAGGAACTGTCAGCTCTGAAAGGCTGCATCTGCCAACAAAAGTGGGAAGATTGTTATTAACCAAGCTGCTAATAATCCAATATATAGGGAAAAATGAAGGAAGTCACTTCTAGGTAAGGAAAGTAATGGCAGGTGCATAAAAGAGAATGAGCCGACTTTTTAAGAAAGCAACGTTTCAGGATTAGCCAAAGGGTTCTCCTGTATTCACAAATCTCCATGGAGCACTTTAAAGTCTTCTGTGTTTGTATCACTTAAAGTGCTGCTATTTTAGGTCAGTGTAAATAAGTCATGTGTGCCGTCAGCCTTGTACAAGTGCTTTCTGCTGCTTAATAATACATGTGCTTGTCCATTATAGGGGCTACACGGGTATGTGTTGGGATCTAGAGGCAGTCATGCAAAGATCCTGTCTTTGGCATGGCTGCTTAATGCTTTGAGTGAGGACATAGGGTATACACTTGTGATGACCTAGAGCAGGGCAGAGGCTAAACCTAGCTCTGATCACAGCGCCCAATAAATAATTCATAAGAAGCCATCCCATGGTATCACTGCTTTCCTCCCCAGCTATGCCAACAATCCAGCACTATTACCTTTTATTTATACAGATATCGGGGTTTGAGGTAGCAGGGGGTTAATTGACCACATCAGAATTCTGCCATTTCAATTGCATTTCAGCAGTTTGCTGGGATTTGGTGTGTGTTTGGAAGTTTAATGTCTCAAGTTCCCTCACAGAGGGGCTTGGCAGAAATGATGCTGTTCAGATGCAGCATCCTACAGGACACAGCAAGCAGAGCATCTCGGGCCTGACATTCCCTTTGAATACATGTAGATGCTGAGCTCCAGTCTCAGCTGTGGTTTGGGCATCCAATAGATTCCCGCTCCCATGAAAGCTATTCCAATGATTGGCCTCAAGTGGGATCAGGACACTCTGAAGCCAAGATCCACACTGACCTGCTATCCGCGGCTCCTGTATTGTTCACTCCCTTTTGTGTCCCCACTCTCTCTGAGTCTTTTTTTCCATTTATATAATGGATTCGTCAGTATGGGACTCTCATTATGTGCTTATCCAGAAATTAGCACAACGGGGTCCTGTTCTTGTGGCCCTCTAGGCAGGACACCAGCAAACTAAATTAGTTTCACTAAGGGTCTAAATTGCACAATAGTGTCATGCAATAGTCTGAATACAGGACAGAGAGCATGAACTTCGTAGATCTCAATCACTTGATCATTTTGCAAAGTTACAGTGAAATGTAGAAGTGACGGCAAAAAAAGTAGGCCTGTCCCTGATGCGTAATAACTGAGTTAGTACCGGAAGAGCACTCAGGTGTTGGGAGCTGTGAAGTCCTGATAGGAAGCCACTGCGCCACGTTTTCTTCAATCCATCTGCATGTTGCGGCATCCAACTAGGTAGCCGTCACCATGGATTAGATATGGGTTCTCATATTCTGGGCCAGTTGCTTTACCTTGGAGTTTCTGGGAAGAAAATGGCTTAAAGTGCACATTTTTCCTGATGGGCATCTGCAAGATTTAATCAGCTGATATTTGTAAAAGATTTTGCCTTGTGCTCCTGTGATTTCACTCCTGGAGAAGTCAATTCAGATTTGCCATTCCTTCAACAGAAGGAAAATTCAACCAATAAAAGAGCAAACTATCGTACTGGAAAAGCCAAATCTCTGAGTCTGACTTGCTGGGAGGGAGATGCCAAAATACCTTTACAAATCTGCACCTCAGTACCAGTGTCAGGTTTGCAAGGTGCAAACACTGTGCTTCTGAGGAAAAGATGAGAAGGGTTTTGCTAGCAAAAGGCTTGCCCAATCACACCTCACAGACCTCCTCAGGCTACTGAAACTGAGCACATCATCTGTGAAATTAATAGCTGAAGAGTAATTTGGTAAAAGAAAATGGTGAAAAGAAAAAAATAAATTTAGTTTAAAATTATCCTTTTCTTTCCCCTTCAAATGTTACAGATCTGATTTCTTCAACAGAAAAATAAGTATGTGTGTGCGTCTATATGGGGAGTTTTAA
>NW_008795405.1:14358573-14363642 GCF_000699145.1 Aptenodytes forsteri
CTATATGGGGAGTTTTTTAAGGAGAGTTAGAAACAAGATTTTTAATAGAAAACAAAGGCATGTCAGTTAATAAGCATGCATTAATGTTGAAAAAGCCCCATAATCGTGTTTCTTGTGCATATGTGGGAGTGAGGGATTGTAAGAACAAGTGGTGGCTGGTTGCCTGGGTTTATCAAAGCCCAGTAGGGCAGGATCACCTCTTTGTCTTTGCTGTGCTCAGAGTCATCAATCCCTCCTGTTCCTTCCCGAGCTGTGAAAATGTCAAGGGAGAAACTCCTCCTCCTCTAACAAAACCCAAGTGCCGTGAAAGCCCCAGCGCCAGGCAAACACCCACCGCGCCGCGCGGCTCAGCGGGGCCTGGGGGGAGCCCCACCGGCCACGTCCCACCGGCTCTGCGGGGCAGAGGAGATGGGCAGAGCTCCTGCTGATGGGATCCCACAGCCCGGAGGCTGTGCACCCTCCAGGGCCGCGCTCCCTCCAGGGCCGTGCTCCCTCCAGGGCCGTGCTTCCTCCAGGGCCGTGCTTCCTCCAGGGCTCGCAGCCCTCTGCAAAGCAAGTAGGGGCAGGCCTGGCCTGGGCACCATGGGAAGAAGAGGGACTTTATGTTACCCCTGAGCAGGGGCTGGCCACATTTCCATACCCTGCCAGGGCAGTGCTGGAGGCAGTTTTGCTTTACGGTTGAGCTCGCACCTGAAACCACAGCTCCTAAACAGCCTCAAGCCTCGAGCACACCCTGCTCCTCAGGGTTCCTGCCCCTTGCTCCCCTTCCCACCGCCTCATCTACTTAGTCGCAGACCCAAAGTCTCTCCCTTTTTAACAAGGCAACCCCCAAACTGCCTACCCTACCTCCCCAACCCCCAAACAAAACCCTGCGGGGGGGACATGCTGCTGAAATCCAGCTCCCTGAGACTGCTCTAGTGCTCACAGAGCCCCTGGGGGGTTACAAGCCACCTCAAATACAGCAGGAGGGAAACAGCCCTTGCTGCTGCTGGGGACCAGTGCCCCGTGGAAAGCTGCAACTGCCCCGGTCTGTCCGCAGAAAGGCACGGTCTGTTAGATGCTGCGGTGGGAGGGAAACAGGTCAGCTGGAGAGGTATGCAGACAGGGGAGCGGGGATGGCTGGAGGGGTGGCAAGGCAGCAGGAGGGTGGCTGAGGGCAGGAGGGGAGAGGAAAGGCTGGAGGACAGGGAGGAGAGTGGAGAGGGTGATGAGGTGCAGGATGACGTGGGAGATGTAATCTAAGGCAGGGCTGTCCAGAGCCTCCAGGCTGGGAACCAGGTGATTGAACACGATCTGGGGGAAGCAGATGCCTTCACAGCACCTGCAGTGCGGCCCCCACCCAGAGGTTACAGAGCTCATTAGCTCGCTGCCAAAGTGCTCTGAATCAATGCAACCCACGTGTGAAAGGCTGAACACCAAAGGAAGAAGTTTGCACAAGCGTTGCTCCATACAGTAGTGTTGACAAGCTGGAATAAGAGACTTTCTCTTCTTCCTTACCTGGTGCGATGCTGGGACAGCATGGCGGGGGTTTATGCTTCTGTTTTCCCCAGCAGGACCAGAGGCCTGAGCCGGTGGCCGGGGGGATGCTAGTCCCTTGGCACGGTGTGAATGAGTGATGGTTTGCAAAGGCACCTGTGCAGCTCCGTGGCCTTCTTCCCGTGTTCAGGTAGGGGCTGTGGGCAGAACAGTATTTTCCCAAGCGTGCTCAGCCTGAGAGTCAAGTACTTCTCTGTCCTCCGTAATTTTTTTGCAAAATGATTCTACCAGAAACATCTAGCCCAGGAAGTGATTTCATGAGGAAACAGCCAAAGATGAGAATCTGAACCAGATAAAACCCCAGCTCATTAGCATAGGATTAAGCACAGGATTTGCCCCAGCTTGATAGTGTTATTGTGCTTGTAATTAAAAGTCTTTTTTCTTCTGATGGCAAAGATAACATTCTAAGTGTGCCGACCATAATCCAAATCAGTCTTCTGATTTATACTATATGCTATACTTTAGCCTGCATATATCCTGGAACACCAAATACCTCTGAGAAATATATACCATCCTATTGCTGTCAACAAAGCATCATTGCTAGTGGCAAAAATTCACTGTTTACGTGTTCAGCTCATGTTTTTTCTTTGCTGCTGCTGGATATCACAGCAGAAACTGATGGTAACCTTTTCAGTGTGGTGTTGGCTTTGCCAGGAGAGCTCATGACCCTCAAATATTTTAGATCATGTGAGATCATGTGTAAGGGACAGAGAAAAAGGAGATTCCTCTTCTCTGTAAATTCTACTTCTTAAAATTTCAAAATCTGACATTACCTCCTACATTACCCACATTGTCCAGATCCCCTCCACCCCATCCAAAGCAACCAATAGCCCACAGCACCTCCCTCCTTGTCACTACGAGTATTGACAGTATAGCTTAGGAAGAAACAGAGAGTATTTACAAAGTAAAATATGAAGTTTCTACACTGGCAAGTGAGGAACCAGGTGGGTTAAATTAATCTCTTGAGGTGCGTCCCACACTAAAGGATGAGGCCATGTCACACTTTCTTCCCAAGGGAGACTGTTAGACACTGCACCTGCTATGCTGAACATGGCACATCAGTCCTAAGGATCTCATCTTTGGCAAAAAGAGCTGTATCACCATATTGCCTTCAGCATTTCCAGGGAGAGCAGACAGGGAGCCACTCTGAGGGGCAAGTCAATAACTGCCTCACCGCACAAGTAGAGATAGGGGAGATAACCTTGGTGGGAGGCTCAACAATAGCCAGGGCTGGCCCACATCCCTTCTCTCTGCCCCTGTACATGCTCTTGGTTGCCTCTGGCAGGCCCTGTTTCCTCCTCTTGTGCCAACTACCTCCCAGCAGGCAGGGGAATAGGTCAACCCAGTTTCCCAGAATAGAGACATATCCTTCTCCTTCTGTACCACAACTAGCTGCTGTCACCTTTGGGAGTTGTTATCCTCCCTGCACAGGAAAAATACAGTGAAGGGAAGAGGCTTACGTCCCACACAGGTTTAGGAAAGAGCTATCTTCTAGTCCAGGGGAGCAGAATGTGAGCCCCACTGTCTCCAATGACCACTCCAGCTCAAGAAAGCAAAACCTGTAATGCTACTGCAGATTTCATGGCCTTCAACAGCTACTGATAAGACATTAAAAGCTACTTCAGATAAATCAAACTAAAAAATAGCCCTAGATTGGCTCATGGCTTCAATACTTATTAAGAATTTATGCCTGCCAGCCCAAAGTTTGCAGTAAGAGATGTTTCTTAGTGACCAGGGAGTAGGTATGTAAATAGTGAATTAGCAAAATGTCCGGATGACACAGAATTTTTTAGGTTACTCAAGACTATGGGGAGCTACGACATGTTCCAGAAAGACTTGACCAGACAGCATGATGGAAGATGAAATTCAGTGTAGACATGTGCAAGCTAATGCACACTGCAGGAAATTAAGTTTTCATACATGCCAAGGGACTGTGAATTAGTGATGAGAGGCATTATGGTGGACACACAATGCCTTCAGTGAAGATGGCTGCTCAAAGTATAGCCCAGGTCAGAAAATGAATGAGGGAAAATTCAGCTATCTAAAGGTGAGTGGGCTGGTACTTACATTGGAGAAACCTTCTGGGTCAGGCTGGAACATAATTTAAAGCTACCTGGGAATGAGGCAGCTCTGGAATCAATTCTCTCTCTTTGCCTCAGCCAGGTCCTCCAGGGTTCACGTTTTACACATCGAGAAGGTCAGAATTAGTTGTCAAGCCTTGTAAAAGATCTGGACCTCACTGAATTCTTTATCCACCCGTGAAGACCTTGAAAAGTGATAGATATCCTGACAAAGGCTCAAACTTGGCAATTAAATTCTCATGAGCTGGAATTAGAAAAGGTGTCCCACTTACATGAATAGATTGCATAAATTGTATTTGGAAATAGTTTCAACAGGATGGGTTCCCTGGGTTTTGCTGTGAATGAGCTAAATGCTCCCTCAACATAAAGCACTATTGCAGTATCACCAAAAACAAATCCCCCTTACAGTGTGGAGTGGGAAATAGAAGACCTTTTTTTTTTTTCCTTTAATACAATAGGCATAAAACAATGGCTGGGAATGAAAGCCCTGTAAATTAATTTGTATTATAATTTCTGCAACGCCTTTGTATATAAATGGAAGTTATGTACATAATTTATGGAGGATGGTATACGTGAATTTGAGTCTCAGACCCCTTCAAACACACTCGCTCAAGCATGATGTGTAGAACACTAACACTCTCAGACAGTGTGCAGATTGCAGTAGTAAAAAAACCCCTCGCTCTAATACTGTCTTACAATAATAAATGCAGGAATTAGAGGTTTTTACCTCTCTGTAAATAAATTATGCATATGTAGTTTTAAATTAACCAAATTAAATGATTAAAGACACTCCATTCCTTCATAAACTTGTCTCGGGAGTAAGGAATGCAGCATACAAGCAGAGGTCTCTGGTTCCTCTGAGCCTCACTGTTTCATTTGAAGCAATCTTAGATGCACTTCCTTTCCTCCCAGCTTTGCAAGGATAGAAGGTGTTTTATTTCCCTTCAGCTAATTATTTTCAGATAAATGCAAGTGTTGAGATTAGAAGCACCACTTTTGTTTGCATGCCCTTGGTGGGGTGTTGCAGGTGCTGGAGAAGTACCTCATGGCTCCTCAGAAGTCAGCCTGTCCACAACCACTGGTTCCAACATTTCTGCCTCTGGATTTAACCAAGGGAGTCAAATAGGCGCAGCTCTTCAGGACTGGGCTGGCAGTGTAAATGGATGACATTCCTGAAATGCAGGTCCATAGCGCCTTCTCTGCACAAAGTACCATTGTGGTATGTCGTGGTTTAACCTCAGTCAGTCGGCAACTGAGCACCACACAGCTGCTCGCTCACTCCCCCTCCCCCCGGTGGGATGAGGGAGAGAATTGGAAGAGCACAAGTGAGAAAAACTCATGGGCTGAGATAAAAACAGTTTAATAATTGAAATAAAATAATAATAACAATAATAATATAATAATAATAGTAATACACAAAGCAAGTGATGCACAGTGCAATTGCTCACCACC
>NW_008795405.1:14363818-14366973 GCF_000699145.1 Aptenodytes forsteri
TAGTGTAAGCACTGCTTAGCAACAACTAAAACATCGGTGCATTATCAACATTGTTCTCATCCTAAATCCAAAACACAGCATTGTACCAGCTACTAGGAAGGAAATTAACTCTATCCCTGCCAAAACTAGGACAGGTATTTTGTCAGTGACGACATGATTTGTCACGGTACGTGGCAGCATGGTACATGGTACCATGATTCACACTTGGCTACAAACGTTGCCCATTTTAATGTGGGAGAGAGTTTAGGCCATAGCTCAAGACACTCATTTCTTACTAATTTCCTGAAATGGCACTGTAGCCTAAACTTACCAGTCTCAAGGAGAAGAAACTGCAGAGATTGGAAGAGTGTTTCTTTCCCAGCATTACCGGTGCTGTCCTACCACCATATTACCAAACAGGGCTTGACTCTGCTGCATCCCAGATATCAAATTAGTTTGGTTCTTCCAGGGAATCTCTGGACAGTATCTATTACTCTCAAAGCACTTAGCTCAAAATGCTGATCTTTTTATAGGTGGAGAAGCAGCCACAGAAAAACACAGCACTTTTCTCAAGGTCAGAGGGTAGAGCAGTGGAAGAGCTGGGACACTTGACTCTCAGTGTGCATCCCACTCCTGAGCAGCACCACCTCCACACGCTGTGGTCATTTCATCAGCTGAGCCACTGCAAGGTGGTGTTTAAACTTTGCTCAACAACCCCGAGTAACTTGGTTCCTAGACAGCTCAAGCATTTACAGATGTTAAAACTTCCCAAGGCTGTGTTATCAGAAGGGTCTGCTGAAATCTGCACGTTAAAAAAAAAAATCAGGAATGTCCACATAATATAGCTTTCAACTGGATTTTACACATCTCTGCTAGAGGAGTACACAAGCTTGTCGCTCTGTGTAAAAATGTGTATTTTAGTGCAACTCTCTCCACACAAATCAGCTCAAATGCTGATGCTCGAAGCAGTGTGAAAGCAGAAGGAGTTTAAGTGAAGGCAGTGCAGGTTCGTCACAGTTCACAGAGCTTGCTAATATTTCTTCTTTAATTGCACCTGTAACCAAACTGTGCTGATACATGCTTTCATTCACTGCATTTTGACTGTGTTTTCCCTTGCTATAAAACCAGCCCCAGCTTTAACGAGTTGCATGTAAGACAGCAATATCTCTCAAACCATTGGTGTTTTGGAGAAGAACCCCGTTTTCAACAGCAGAAGGAACTGACTCTTCACATCCACATCAACAGGGCTTCGGGAAGCAGCTCCTAAGTACAGGCAGTGGGATCAAGAAGCATAACTGGTTTTAAACTGTAACTTTATGAGTTTATGAATGGGATTATAGATAAATATGAAAACCAGTAGCTTCAGGGAACCAGATTTACTAATACAGAGGTTTCTGCCCATCCTCAGTACAGTAAGCATGCCACCCATCTTGGAATTAGGGTAGCTGTTCCAAGGTAACTAAATATTAAGACTTCTATGATTAAGACACAAGGTAGTTACAATGGACTCAAAACAAAATGAAAAGAGTTATTTTGAACTTAAAAAAAAAAGTATTTATTCATTCGGTTTAAGCTTTGGAGGAAAGTAGGGAGCAATTTTCATCTCAGAGTGCTAATAATGAATCTGCTTGATCCTATGCAAACAAGGTTCAAACTTCTTCCAAGATATTTTTTTTAAATGCTATATAAATCTGTCATTGAGATCCTTACTGCAAGTTCCTGAGTACAAATACAGCCTCATGGTGAAATGAAGATTATTAGCTCATTTTGTTCATAGCGTGAACCAGGGGTTTTGGATATTAATGGAGCATATACACTGGAAAGAGTTGTGATCTTTCATTTAGAAGTGTTCTCTTCCAGAGCTTTACACCTCTCACTAGCTGACTTGTCATTAGGATTTGGAACAGTGGAATGTAATGTTCACACAAAATAATGACAGGCCGTTAGGCTACAAGCTCTTTGGAATTTGTTTCTAGTGTGATGGGTCACCAATCTGCCTGTGGCCTCCAGCATCAGTACAATACAAATAATTAGCATCACATTTTCCTTTTCCCAGCCGTTTGCAAAACTTACTAGTGTGCATTTTCAACATCACAAGAAGCTGCTACAAGCTGACATCCATGTGTGCACACCAAAATGTGAATCACGTGGCTGTAAAAACCAGGAAATACTTCACACTTTTAAATCACCTAGGTTCTTGGATTCTGTGTGTGAAGGACATATGTGAAGGACAAAGACTACAGCATCTGTGACAGCAGGTACACAATTGTGTGGCTGGAAGAAAACGCAGGAAGAATTGAGAAAAAAAAAGTCTGAAAAACAGAGGACATGAAAAGCATGGCTCAGAATGGAGAGGGGTGTCAGGCCTGTATCCCACTCAGATCAGATCCCACTCTTACTTGCTCAACTTCAGGTCACTCATGACCATGGTCTTTTCTGCAGGTGAGCTTCAATACAGCAACTCAGGCAATAACACAGGGGTTGTCTAGTGGAGTTAAAGAGGAACTAAATGTGTATGGGCTGAGCTTAACCCTCATCTTCAGTGGGAGGTGAACAGGGCCTAATCCCACTTTTTGTGTCACTTCACAATGTGTTAGGAAGCATTGGAAACTGATAGCTGAGGGAGGGTAGGTAATAATCCAGGCCAAGCTACTTTCAGCAAACACATACAAGAAAATATTTGTGTAAAATTAATCTAAATATTCTATAACATTGGTAGAAAACAGAGACTTTAAAGACTTTCCTCACTCATCAGAACTTTCCCATTCTCCTTTGCTTGGTCTTTACCCATTTCCCACTCCCCAGGGAGTGCTTCTGCAGTGCAACTTCAGTCCTTAACTCCAGAAACCGCTTTAGGTGAGCAGCTCCTACTTGTCCTGGTTTCAGCAGGGATAAAGTTAATTTTCTTCCTAGTAGCTGGTACAGTGCTGTGTTTTGGATTTAGGATGAGAACAATGTTGATAACACACCGATGGTTTAGCTGTTGCTAAGCAGTGCTTCCACTAGCCAAGGACTTTTCAGTGTCCCATGCTCTACCGACTGAGAGGGCTGCAGGTGCACAAGAAGCTGGGAGGGGGCACAGCCAGGACAGCTGACCCAAACTGGCCAAAGGGACATTCCATACCATGGGACATCATGCTCAGTACATAAACTGGGGAAAGCTGGCCGGGGGGGCC
>NW_008795405.1:14367232-14399759 GCF_000699145.1 Aptenodytes forsteri
ATTATTATTATTATTATTATTATTATTTTATTTCAATTATTAAACTGTTTTTATCTCAGCCCATGAGTTTTTCTAACTTGTGCTCTTCCAATTCTCTCCCCCATCCCACCGGGGCCGGGGGGAAGTGAGCGAGCAGCTGTGTGGTGCTCAGTTGCCGACTGACTGAGGTTAAACCACGACACTACTGCCCTTCCAGAAGTTCCCAGTTGTTAAAACGAGATCTGACTTAGCCTTCCTCTGTCACCAAAGGCCTGCCACCCATCAGTTCTTCATACAAGCATGTTTAAAACCTGCATACATTTTGAGACTTGTAAGTCAATTTGAAGGTTCAATTTGTCTTTGAGACTCCACTCACTCTTCTCCATTGTGAAGGCTTGCGCGGTCCCTGGTAAGAAACCATACAGCTCTAACACAGCTTGCGAACGTCTCTGCCCTGACACAGCCTGACTGAGCAGAAGCATTTCTTTCAGACCATTTTTAGGAGACACGTGCCTCAAGAATTGCCTCGTGCAGATGATCCATGTTCTTCCTTACTGAATGACTGTACAAACTAACTGCGGAGCATGAACATATTTAACAAGAGCCATAAACACCCATGCTGTACAGTCCTCGTCCACAGTAAAAAGTGAAAGTACCTGGAGAGACAAGTTCTGATTCAACCCACTATTGGGAAAACTGAATTTGGAGCTGAACTTCACAAACTTTGCAAGCAGTTCTGTACTGTTGTTTTTCTAAAATTATGACTAAATGTGAAAAGTGTGGAGTTTAGCAATCTCTGTTCCAAAAAAATGTACTGGAGAACATGTCCCTATTTTTATCTACGTAAGTAAAAATATTCCAGAAGACATTAAACTTGACTATAGAGCTTCTTGTCAGAACATGGCATGCAGCACACGAACTTAGGAAGATTAAAAAAAAACCAACACTGGACTTACAGAAATAACAAAATTCATCTGAAAAAAGAATTGAAGATGACATAACAATTTCAGGCACAATAAGCAAAGATAATCATGGAGCTCTTACATTCCGGTCCAATTGCTAAAATGGGATCATGAAACCTGAGAACGTTTTAATGCGCCTGAACCCAAAGCCAGATGTCTAGAAATCAGAATACAGGCTCCACCTGTGAACTGTGGAAACTGTATCATCGATAGTAGTGATTCAAACAATGAGCAAGGAACTCAACGGGAGATTCAAAGAAGCACTAAGACAAAGAGGACTACTGAAACACTTTGATATTTGACCAGGCAAAATGGCAATTAAAACCATAAATACCACCATAAACAGCCTTGGTGTTACAAGTACCAGCATATATTCCAGTGGAGGAATCTTTGAAGAGTGCTGAAAAATTAGAGGAACACAGAGGGGACACCTCAAAATGACACTCAGGCTGGAGGAAACAGCTTACAATGGGAGGCTTTCTTTGTCTATCTCATCAAAAGAAGAAGCCTGGGAGGTAAACTGGATTATTCCATACAAGTATATTCACAGAGGGAAATTTCCAGGGACTAGAAAGAGAGCTTTTGCATCCAGCAGAACAAAGCAGTACAAAATCTACCATTAGGACCTGAAACAATAGGAAAATATTTTTTTTGAATGTGAGAGTGATTAAACGTCAAAACAAGCTGCAAAGAATAGCAATGCAATCACCATCTTTTCCTATCTTTGTATCAACATTGGATGCCTTTGTCTTAGCCAAATGCACATTATGGACATGTACCGGGCAACTGGATATAATTGAGGAGGTCAGAGTCACTGATCTAGTGGACCCTTCCAGCCTTAAGGTATAAATCTAGAGTTGGAGTGATTACTCCTAGTGCATTCTGGAAAGGATATAGTAGCTTCTGCTTGTGCTTCAGGGCTTTCATCAATCTTTTTAAAGGATCAGGATAAGGATCTTCACAGAAGCAGTTTCCCAAATCTGCAGGTTCCTGAGCTACTTGCCCTACATTTCCATTAAGCATCAGTAGTGTAGATCCTGCCTCCTTGTGCTTCATCTGTCTTTTTCATGGTCTTTTCAGCTACCTGGACCGTGCCTCTTCAGACATGTCCCTAGCTGATAGCAACGGACTGGGTTGTGTCTGCAAGACTTCTCATTCCTACAAAATTATCCAAGATTCAGAGTTCAGCTTGTTTCTATAGGTGTTCCTCTGCAGTCCAGGGTTAGCTAATGAACACCTCGATTACAGCATTTGTGAGAGACGATTTACATTTTTTCATTAAAAATGTCACTGGAAGTCCAGTCTTCCCATGCTACAACATTTGAAGCCACTGCCAACAGCATACACGGCTGATATTAATTAAAGTAGAAGATGACAGCACTTGGAAAATGAACACTTTTCTCTACTCAGATAAATGACCTTTAACAAGTGCTTGTTCTTTAGTTAGACTAGGTCATTACTAGAGATTACCAAACATTTTCAAGAAAACTGGAATCTCTGACTCATCTTCAGCTTTAAATTTGAATGCTGAAAAGTGATGGAGACTCTTCTCCATACAGTACACAGTGTTGTCTACCACTGTCACTAGCTTGCCCCACCACAACAGACAACTCGTAATCCCCGAGTATCATTTTGCTCTGAGCAGCAGGAGAAGGGAGGTGGTGAGCTTCATTTTCTCCCTCATAAATACAGCCTTTCCTTTGCTGTGCAGAATCAGGCTTGGGAAGATTGAAGACGACCATCCCCTGGCACAGTTCCTTTTATCATCAACGCACAGGTTATGGAAAATGGAAGAAAAGTAAGCTTGCAGTCTGTGATGGTGACACGGGTTGCAGCCATGACCAAAATACAGGCAGAGTAAATTTCAAATAGCTGCACGGCTGCACCTAATCCCTGGGTAGTATCTTCTCTTCACCATGGCTTCTCTCCGGGGCAGTGAAACTGCAGTTGGTTGTGATCTGAGCTCCCAATGCCATGGTTCTTCCTAGTTTCCTCTAGGGTGCCGTCCTCCTTACAACACTGGAGTTCCAGAGTGTTCTGCTGGAAGAAATCAATTTGGAGAGACTCTCTGTGCTCCTATCTCACACAGTTGCACACACGAGTTCATGGAACTGAGGGCAAAGCTGCAAGCATGACACACACCATGCAGAAGAAAGGGCAGTCACTGTTCCAGTACTTCTGGACAAGATGGGGTGAGGGAAACAAAAATCTCCCACCCAACTGCTTTGTTCAGAGGGGAAGGCTTCCCACCACACTCCACAGCTAGTGGGCTCCATCAAATCCTGCAGCTTGCTCCTTTCTGTGTGAGACATTAAATGGAGGTGCTGGGCATACACCGTGCTGAGAAATTATGCTGCAGTTTAAGACAGTCAGAACAGAGGGCCTGCTTAGGAAGCAGTTTGAAATTATTGAGAGCAGCACTTCACATTTCCACAGCAGAAGCCTTTATAGGCTGGAAGTCTCAAACCTTGATCACTTTCAATTGAACCACTTATAAAAAATGTGCACTGCTGGAATATTTTAAATGACTGTGTGCAATGTGTACTGACTGAACATTAGGGGCTTCAATTAAATAACAGTTCAGAACATAATGAACTGAAAAATTTCACACTCTCTAAAGTGAGATAAGTATGAAGTGAAGGAGAGAGAATTAAGAAATAGTGCTCTGCACGTGGTACCAGCCACTGCCTGATGAGATTCAGGCAGAAACACAACAGAATAGCTTGTTAATTAGGGGTTCTTTCCAGACCCTTCAGAGGGCACAGGAAATGGTCAGGTCCTTTTTTAAAAAAAAGGGTGACACTACTCGTGCTGAAATCAGGGATGCACCTACCCTGTGAGTTTGGCTCGGTCATGTCTGAAGTTAGGCACTCCTGGATGCACATTTAGAGTCAGCTGTTCCCTGCTGTGGGATGAACGGATTGTCTGGAGCCCGTGTCTAAGGTTCTGGCCTGAGATTCAGCTAACACCGAGTCCTTCTGCAGTTCTTACATTTACTAATGAAATAATCTTCTCCTGTGACCCACCTGAGCCAGACAGAAGTAGTACAACGTCTGAAACTCTGCTTACAGATATGGAGGATGATGCAACGAAGACTGTCCATGCTGTAGTTTTCTCTGCATGTCAATGAAAGGAGAAAGAGGGACAGCCATGGTAGAGATCCTGCACCACAGTGTGAGGCGCTTGCTCCAGAACACTGTAGCATGCTTTACAAAGGAAAAAACTGGCACTTGGAGTGCCAACATACTGTGGTTTTGGAAGCACTGACTTCAAACAAGGGCTATTCTCTGTTTGTTCCGTGGCTGGTTTGTTAGCTTTGGAGGTAAATCCCTTTACAGACTTCCCGTGATCTCTAAAGTACACTTATTTGGTTTGAAACGGAACAAAATGAGATCTCATTCCAATAAGTATCATATTTATCCCTTTACCAGAGAGAGGGCACGGGTGTCTTTAGAGATCTTGCAAATAGGAAAGATGTTAAAAAAATCCCAACAAACCTAAACAAACAGGAAAATTGACACACTTCAGATTTTTAGGCTTATTAGGCTTAACATTTCTGTGTTTGAGGTTACGTTTACAACTGACTCATTACTATTGCTCTATCTGTATTATTTTGTCCCAGCCTTTTCAACCACCTCAGTGGCACCTGCTCTATGCTCGTTCTCCTCCTTCATATTAGTAACTGGTGAGGTCCTATAGTCAAATGCCGGCTGACCAAAGCAGCTGCACTTTCTAGGAGCCTGTGAAGGCTGAAGATGATGAACAGCCGTATCAACCTCTACTGATGTTGGTGTACCACTTACGTGCTCCATTTTGACTGGTAACTAAACCAAAAAGGTCAGAAAGGTGGAAAGCATGTGGACCTTATTTAGTGGCTATTTCAAGTGGTAGAGAGTTAACTCAACGTGCCAGCAAGTGTTCCTGGGGATATCAAGAATCAGGTGGGAGTCAGGAGCCTGCATTTATTCCAGTTTACTTGATATAAACCCAGCATATGAAAAAACTGGAGCAGACTACAAAAGCCATTTATAAGCATATGTGGTAAGTTTAATGATTTAGGAGTTCTACAAAAATTGTAAGTATGCTCTGATCTTCAAAAAAAGGTTTTCAAATAAAATAAAATAGGACAGAAACTTATGCACACTTCCTCAAGCTCCATATTGCCAAACTGATGAGTCTGTTATCAAAGACTCGGTCTGACTGGTCTTTGGAGGAATGTAGGAAATCCAGCTCAGACCACTGAACTTCCATTTTGTCATGCATAGAAAAAGCATCAAAAGCAATGCAAAAACCTTTCTCCTTAGACAACTGCGTAATTACCTGCCCATGGGATAAGATTCTACCTTCCCTCCTCAATTTGAATCTGCTTGTAATCTTAGGGCTGAGGGCTAATTATCTTCTTAATTTTGTCTATTTCCTTTAACAGAAATCTGAAGCATTAAGACCAATGCTTTGCCTTTTCAAACTCCTCCTGAGTGGTGGGTTTCTTGTTTTGTTTGCTATAGCACGAAGTGTCAGTGGTCAACTACATTTTGTTGGGTCAGTTTGAGGTTCCCTTCCCTTCAGACTGCTCCTGGTCCTCCTACGTAGAGAAGGATGAATGGGACTGTGGCTGGACGAAAAAGCAACTTTCCAATCCAGATCCAAGTTTGTTCTTCAATTTGCAGCAAAATTCATTCTTGACCATTTGCAGCGAAGGACAAAAAGTTATTAAGATATTGATCACTTTGAATATTTTGCTTCAACATTTCAAAGAAATGGGTTGAAGTCTTTAAATCATACTAGCTTACACTCTTAAATAAAAGGTCATTTCAAACCCAAATCAGAGGTTTTAAATTTAAGTGGCTTTTGTGAACAAGGCATGCTTTTCTTCTGGCTCTCACGTTTGACCATGAACTGTGACTGGGGCTGTCTCCACATGGTTTTTCTGTAGGCTAACAACATAGGAGTTTATGAAGCAGGTCTGTCCCTAAAGCAGGGCACTACCTGGCTGGTGTTTTTCATGGGACTCAGCAATCTCTGAGATTTCCACCGTTTTGTCAAATTTGAAGCTGAGCAACAAATTCTTAACACTTAAGCCTTAATCAACTTAAGAAACAAGTAACATGTAGGGAAATGCAGAGAGATCACGTCACTGCCCAGGTTGTGTTTCTTTAACAAATCAGCCTTGAAACATCAAAATAGGGATGCTTTGACAGATTCAATCTTTCCAGAAGTATTCTACACGTGGAAGACGTGCTAAATCTCACCCTTTCCTGCAGATATGTGCAGTTTAGACCAATACCTTCCTGAGAGAACATTTTGTCACTAAATCAACCAGCTATGCCTTTCCCTACAGCACCGTTCATTGCTTTGCATATCTGTATCACAACTACTCTTTACCTTAAAAAGCCTTTAGAGGGTCTCATATAGAAGCTCCACCTTGATTTTGTCATCTATATTTGGCTTTTTATATCTTGGAAATAGGATGACCAGACCGTATCATTATGTGTTCTTCAGTGCTTTCCAAGCTAACACTTTATTTGCATTTGCCATCACCGAACCCAGAGAAGAAGTCTCGATCAGAACAGGTACAATTACACCTGTGAATGTCAGCCTGTCCTTGGGGGAGGCTTAGCATTGCTGTTACAGCATTACTTTCTTCCCGCAATCCATGGCTAGGGAGAAAAAAACCCCATTGCTTAATGATCTTCCATTTCTAAAGATGAACTGCTTATTTTAGTAAACATTTGTTCTAAAAAGTAGCAGGCACATTTTTTTTCTCTTTCTAGAAACAATCTTGTAGTTTGTTCACAAAACTATTTCACATGATCCTGAAAACATTTAACAAAGGCATCTCTCGTGACCAGAACCACACGTTCAGGCTCTGCCACCCTATTGTAGCCCCTTCTTCATCTCAGAAAAGTACTGCAAAAATTCAGCTTTGTGAGAGCTGCGAGGCATTTGGAAACCATTGGGAGAAAACGTGCCATGAAAGTGAATGTCCTCACTGCTTGATGCAAATATATGTTAAGCAATAAAATCCTTGTTCCTAAATAGGCTTGTCTTGTTTTGATATTCAAGGATATGAAAAAAGACACACACACTTCTCATTTAATCCTGCCAAGATATAAAGCTTGCCTATTTTTATATAGTTGCCCAATATGGACAACAAAAATAGCTTTCTTAATAAAGAGAAAGAAGAGGAAAAGGCTAGCTCATTTCTTGTGATGCAAAATCACGAGGTCCACCTCAAGACTGCACATCATTTTTAGGCTGAAGTTCTACCTGTTGAACCTCATTTCACTGAGGAGAAATGCTGCTCCTTCTTGAAACTCAGCTTAAGATGACTGAACTGTTCTGTCAGAGACTATTACTACTCCCAAAAGTAAAATCTGAAGAAAAGATTAATATACTTTGCCGAGAGTAAGCTGGATAACTATCATTGTGCTGCATATTTGCTTCTCGTGGCAGATGATATTTGATCATTTGAAATGATTACTTAGCTTTAGCTGAAAATCTTTTGAATCAAGTGGCTATAAATCATCTGTCCCTCAAGTATTGCTACTAACTAGTGAGCATTTAGACAGCATTAGCGCAGGCTAATAACTCCTTTCAAAGGGAGAAGGGGCAGAGAGTATCACAAGTGCGTGTGCGCGTGTGTTTGTGTGTAAAAACCTCTGGGGACAATGCAAGAGTTTTTAAAGCAACAGCTAAACATCTCCCATGAAAAATAAGCCACGAGTGCCAAACTGTATTGCAGTATTTTAAACTCAAAAGCCACACTTTTTTTCCAGGGGAGAAATAATTTCATCTAATCTTGAGTGATGATATTAGAATATGAATGTTGTGCAATTACATTGGTGCACGTGTTAATAGTGCCAGATACCTCATACCCCTGTACTTGAAGTGAGCCTCTTCAGAAGCCCAGAGCTGCAGCTTCCACAAAACAGGACTGACAATTTGTGACAATATCTCCATTTCTAAGGTTTGGCTAATAGTACTACTTCATGAAAAAATTATACAGGAAACTATTATTTTCAATACACAACTTCTTATTCTTTGAAAGATTTGTGTGTCATTCCCGCATTAAAGTGTTCAGCATCAACCTATAAAACTGCTGCAGCAATACTGCAGGACTCACAATCTTAGTCAATACCTAAAAACTATGCGAAAATGTATGTGAAAAATAGGTTTCCAAAAATCACTCAGCACTGACATAATACTAAAGGTGCAATGATTTTATTAACATAGAAAATGACTACTTCTGATTCATCTGCAAACACTTTTTCAATGGGTGATGCAATTTAAAATTAATAAATATGCTGTTTGATGGATATTTTTCAGAGGTTTCAAAAACGACAACATAATTCAGCTCTAATTTTTAAGTGACAGCTTAAGAGACCCAACATACCAATGTATCCTTTAGGAACTGATGCCACCACATAGAACCAAGGGTTTATTTTTATCTAATCCTGTGGCTCATTGAAATGCAGATATTATTAAAATGCAGTATAACTAGGCTTTGGCCATCTGAAAACACCACCACTGTTTCCTTATTCACTTTTTGCTTGTTTATGTCTTTCAGCTGTGGCTAGATGCTGCTTTAGAGCTGTGGGAAAAATCACATGTATACATGAAAAAAATTAAAGGGACAAATTATGGATTTGCATAATTAGAAGCTAAGGTAGAGTAAGTTAACAGGGATGTTGGTGGAAATGATTTTTAAACAGCTTACTGTGATCTATACTTTTCCTGTAGTCTGTTTTACGCTATTCCTTTTACTTCAAATCCATAGCAGTTCTGGTCCTTTTGTTACTAACCGTTCAATAGTATCTTGACAGCAGAACTACATCTTCGTTCTCATTTAATAACTATTTATCATTCTGTATCTGCCCATTTTCAAGAAGGAATAAAGTTAAGTGTTCCAGAAATTGGAAAAAATTGAAACTTGACCTTTATTAAGTGGGTTAATTGTCACAATCTCAGCATGTATGAAATTAATGACCAAAAAGTGGAACTTCAGAGTTTCAGAAGACTAGGTTAATGTCCAAAAAAGTCTAAACTCTGACCTTCTTGACATATGCCAAAAGAAACAGCCACCCTAATAAATTACTACCTGTGTGCAATTACAATAAACCATTCCTAGCATCCAATCACTTGAATTAATTGCTGCAAGGCAGTGGGGCTTTCTTACAGATATTCAGGTTAATCTAAAAATTCCTTTGCAGTTCATAGGAGGCTGTTTGTGCACGCCTCTTTCAGTATGGAGATTCAGTTTTAATATTTCATACCTTTGCACCACAAATCTGTATACAACCCCACTTATTAGCGCTGAAATTAGGAGCCTTGGCTGAGTTACTAACAGCACAGAAAGTGGTGAACCAGCATGGAATAAAGCAAAGGGAAATGAATTTGCTTTAACCCATACCATGAAACAATTGCTGGATGCAGGACACCTACGTAGTTCCCAAATTTCAGCCTTACAGAGGAGAAACAGACAACTTTTGCAAATACGACAACAAACGGCAGAATATTTAAATCAAACAGCATTCACAAAAAGAAATACTCTATTTGCACGGAACCAAGTCAGCAGCAGAACGCAAAACCTGCTGACTTCCATGCCACCATGTCAAATAGATGAATTGGCCAGGAGGACAGTCAGTATTTCTCCTATGGATAGCAAGTGCATCTAGGGAATGGGTAGGTGCCCCAGCCTGACACAAAGCAAGAGGTTACCCGGCCGGTAACATCTATAAGTGAAACAAGGCACCACGCTGGCATTAGGCTACTGTTGGTCTTGTCACACAGAGGAAGAGCAGTGGGATGCTACAGAGAAACTTATTTTTTGCACCCGTTGATTCTATTTGGAGGACAAATGACTTGTATGTTCAGGGCTGTCAAGTTGGCCCAGTTTCCAAGAACAATATATGCTTAATATTAAATAAAATCAAAAGTTTTTAAGTTCAGTTATGTAATTCTGGTGGTATCTGAATCTGTGCATAAGTAATGCTGATTCAGTTGGGAAATCAACATTCCTCACACACACAGGATTTTATTCCCTATCCTCATGCAGATTTTAAACACCTTTCTGAAGAAGCAAAGTCAAGTCTCAAAGGGCTACGGATCTGTTTCACTCCAGTTCACGTAAAGCTGCTCAAAGGCACAAGTTGTGGTGGTCAGCATTACCTATTTTGCCACGTCTGAACTGGATTTAACTTGAAAATGATTGTCTAATTTCTCCAAATTGGGAAGTTAAAAATAATAATTCTGCGTTGACATACCCAAAAATCTTTAAATAATAAAAATCAGAAAAACAGAAATAAAAGGAGGTCAGAGCGCAGTTAACAGAAGGAATCACCTGGAAGATGGAAGGCTCGGGTTCAAAAGCCTCTTCTGTGCTTGATCAACTTTATATAATAAAATAGTCCTATACACAAAAATATTATTTGGACAAAGGTCCCCAAGTCTAGACACATTACGTTTCAGGTGAGTGTCCTGAATACAACACTATCTTCTATTTTCATATTGCTCTCTGTGGCTTTGTCCAATCCTTCCATGCTGGATTCATAAAGCTTTTCCTTACCCCCTCGGTGTTGAGTAGTTCTCCCACAACGGCAGAGGAGCAAGTTAACGGACAACAGCGACTCCAACCCAGACTTCACTCAGGTTGTCCTCAGCACTGACAACAAGGCAAGCAGCCACTTACATCTGTTCTTCATTGCCAGATTAACACATTACAACAGTTTGTAATTCATACGCTTTCACCTGTTCCTAGGGAAAGTGAAGCCCTTGTCCAATTGTGAAATGTACGGCTTGCTTAAAAATCCACAGTAATTACAGTACAGTATTTCTACTATCCTCTTTTTTGAACACTCACTGAAATAATTCCTAAACTTCTTATCCTTCAGGATAGCTACCACTGCCTCCGAGACAAGCTAGCTAGTGTTCAGCTGTCCAGCTTTTATTTTCCACTTAAGAACATCTCCTTGCTTTCCTCCCCTATCTAGCGTAGTTTTTCATGATGAAAAATGGCACCAGCTCCAGCTGTTAAGGCTTCCTAGCATGAGAGACAAAGGCAGAAGTCAAATGCTTTCTGGTTTCCAACCATTCCAGTACAGACTGTGCAACCCTTTCTGGGCAATGCAAACACTGACGACCAATGTGATTGCTTTTGTAAACTGCCAGGTCCAGTTCATGCTGCTACCAATGTAAAAAAAAAAAAAAAAAGATATTATTTAATTTGTAAGTGAAGTTCTATGTCTATGTACACTGAAAATAAAGGCCACTGTTAATGACTAAAGACAGCATACAAGGCAAAAATCGCATTTTGTTAGAAGTCCATGAGTACCCTACACCACCCAATGTACACCGCTACACAAAACAGCTTATTCAAGCATATTAATCCAGGAGTGTAAGTACTAGAGCACTCCATACTCAGCAAAAGGCTACAAAAAAGGGGAAAAAAAAATGGGTGTTTTGGTTTCTGCTTGGTACCATAGGATAGGCGCTTCGGATTTTGGCAAAATTGCAATTTGTGGTTTTCACTAAACAAATTATCATAGATAGATTTCACTTGTATTACTAAAGCTCAAGTTTATGGCATTTACACAAACTCTATAGCAGTCGTTCAGTTTTGAAATACGTTGAATACACCAGTGAACCTAAGGAGACATAAACCCCAAAAGAATACAGGACCATTTGTGGCTTTTTTTTCTTAAGTATGGGTTGCAATTTATTTATTTTAACTGAAAAATCCTCCACATGGTTTCCAAACTTGTGGCATTTGTTAGGAAATAGATGTAGAAACCGAGAAATCCTAAGGAAGCTCTTCTAACCATGAGTCACCAATTTACATGCTGTTCTTTGTACAGCAAGCAATGCACTCGAAGAAGGAAGCATGTTAGAAACTATTAAATATAGATGGTAATTATGTGAAAATCATGTGGTCATATCTGACTTCAACAAGGATCAGTTAAAAATCTTCTAGAGAAAAAGGAATAATGGGTGTTGCTTTATCAGATAAATTTGGTAGAGCGATGTTTTTTCTGAACACTCCTGTTTGGCACAGAGTACGAGAAATAGCAAGGACTGACTTTCAGTCTGTAAAATCAGAAAAAAGAGCAGTGGATTTTGGGAGCATCTTTACTGCATCAGACTGAAACACTTCAAATTACCTTTCATAATTACTTCATGTGCCTTTCGATAAAATAAGGGTGATAGAAGTGGCAGCAGCAGATACTAAATAGCGTTTCTAAAGACGTGAACTAGAGAAGAACAGTTTGCGTAACCTAAAGCTTCCAGTGTACCTTTAAAGAGGCAAGTTTCTTGACTCCATGATGATCATTCCCCTCTAAAGGCAAATTAGCCTCAAGAATGCAGCTACTGTTGAGTTGCATAGGTTTTCTGTCCATGCCGCCTTTTAACAATGTCCAAAGGAAGGAATACTTATTTTAGCCAAGATGCTAAAACACAACTTATTTTAGCCAAGATGCTAAACCATCTTACCTCCACAGCCAGAAGGCTCTCAGCTCTCGTGTGCTCATGACAGCACTTAAGCTAAGGTTGAGTTTATATACTTTACAAGCATTTTTTCCAGAGTGGAGGTTGCTGCTCAATTTTGTACATTTATCAACAGGGCTCTACGGACATCGTCTTGCAGTATAGAGCCAAAGAAGTTATAGGTTGTTAGGGAAACGATTAATCAGTAGGCAGGTTCATGCAAAATTCAGAAGGGCTCTTTTTCCCCTCTTTTGTTTTTGGAGAACAGTCCGAGAAATCCAAGTGATGTCTTTCTTACAGGAATACTTCAGATAGCTAGCTAAACAGAAGCAAGATTTGGCATTTAGCCTGGGATTAGTGTGAACAGCCTCTTAACCAAACATTATGAAGAAAGTTAACTTTAAAATGCTTTGAAAGGTCTGTTTTCATGACAGATGGTAATAAGGGCTCATCAGTGCCAATTTTTTTTGTTTCCACCTCAGTTTTCAAAAGCTTAAGTTTTAGGTTAGTGCTTCTGAGAAACCATTACATGCATAGAGGAAAAATGCAAATTACAAAATTAGATTACTATTTTTATTGTGTACAACGTGTTTTTCTAAATAACGCTAACACGAAGAGTAAGAATTTGACCGTGTGCCTCATAGACCACTTTCCCTTTCTGTTTACTAGAATCCCTCTTTTTTATTTGCCAGCTATTTCTCCTTTAATCTGTACACCTGGACAGTTATTCCTCTCTCCACAGACCCCAAAAGATACAGCAGTCAGGAGCAGGCAGAGGTTTTGTTTGTATAATACACTCACTAGGGAAGACATGGTAGAACTATATTTTATTCAAGAAAACCCACACATTCTGTCCTGTGGTGACCACAGGCTTTGCTAAGCCATAGATATCAGCAAATACTGGAACAAAATACAGTGTATCAGATTGAATCAAAGCATTTAAATTCTGAATTACAGTTATAATTTTCAGGGAAGGCTAGTTTCAGGATTGCATCATAGTATCTAGTACAACGTTGTGCAATGTAAGTGGCAGAAACAGAAATGGAATATTGGTCCTAATAAATACCGAAATGTAATGACTTTTGTGTGACATTTAAACTGTCAAGACAACAATTCATAACATTCTACCAAAGGCAGCGTATAGTTACAAAAATACTGGTCCAGCATCTTGTTAGTGGTGAAGCAATATCCAAGGTGCAATGGCAACGTGCCATTCTTAGTGAAATATTTTTTTAAAAAACTATTTTTTCTATTTTCCCCGCACTGATACTAGCCAAACACCAAAACTGCTATGACAACCTGAAAGGAAGTCACTACTTGTCATGTGTATTGCACCAAAGATTTATGCAAGAACACATTTTCCAAGCTGCAGTATAAAAGAAGCAAAACCTAATAAAACTATGAATATGCCAAAAGACATTTTACTGCAGCTGATCTCGGATGAGCAGGTTGCAACATCTATTGAGCTTTAAACAATTGTCCAAGCTTGTCCATCCATTATCTTGAACTTAAGGATACAAAGGTAAAAGACAAAGTCCTTGAGGACAGAATTAAATCACTTTATACTCCTCTCCATTCACCCACAAAATAAAAATATTCCACCCTCCTCTCCTCCCAATACCCAGGTAATTTCAAAGTCGATCCTTGGAATTACCATTGTTCTGACATTGCACTGTGCTAGGATTGTATTGTTTCCACCTAGAAGTTAAAACATACAGTATGAGGGTGACCAAAACTGCTGGAGACAGTAGACCTGCTTAACTTGTGGAGGTACCCCAAGAAATGTGCATCAGACAGACGCAATCTGAATGGCAAAGCGTACTGCAGACTTGGCTGCGGTCTGGACTTGGGCCAAAAATACATTAGCCTGCCCGCCATTTCATTCAAGAAAACAGCATCAATCAATATCTTAAGCAAAAGATGAAGTTGAGTAAGATCAGGTAACCATGTCACATTCAGCGTTACATCCAACAACACAGAAATGAAGGAGTAGCAGACAGGAATGTTAATCATATTTTCCTTTTAATAATGGTTTCGTCAAAAGTGTAGCTTTGAAAATCTCTAGCTAGTTGTGAAAACCTGAAGAAGCTGGGAAGTGACCTCACTTTGAACAGTACAGTTTAAAGCTACGGCTTGGCCTATCTGCTTTCAAACTCTCCAGTAGTACTGCCAACCTCGTAAATAAAAGGTACCGCCTGGAAATAAAAAGAAGTCAGCCTTTAAAAGTTGGTGAATGTTGTATTGTAGCAGCCTAACTCTGACTGAAGAAGAAAGATGAGATATTTTTATACAGTAAACAAAAGACAAAGTAAACTGAAATCTTCAGAGATCACTTTAAGTGTATATAATTTGGATTCTCATCAACATTTAAAACTACCAATCATAAGGTTGCCACCTTACCTTTTTCTGGACTGGCATACCTGATTTTAAGCAGGTTTTTCTCCAGTCTCCCAAGTTTCTGATCCTCTTATCCAGTTTTCTGCTGTACTGCTCTCCCACCTTCATGCTGAATACCGAGTCAGTCCTGCCTTCTGCTTTTCTTGGCAGGAGGCAGAGCAAGCTTTTAATTTCGGTAGTCAGAGTGACAGAACAACAAAAGCACAGCAGATAGAAGAGCTTAATTCTTCCCCAGGAAGAAAATACATTTGGTTCAACATAGGGCTGCAAAATCTTCCAAAGGCACCTCTTTCCCCAGTTTTTGCCTGAAAGCAAGATGGCAATCTTAATTTAAAAGGGATGCTAAATCTTTTAAATAACTTAAAAATTCATTTTTATATAAAGCAGCAATAACATTTTTCTCTGCAGAAAGAGAAATGTTAACAAAGAAACACACCAACATAAATGCACTGTTCATAAACTTCAGCTAATTTAATTTCACAAGAAAGTAAAATTTTAGGACTATTCTTTAACCTCATCAGTACTTTCTGAAGAAGATTCTTTGGCATCTTCAGTCTCTCTGTTGCTTTTCTCTTTATTTAGATTTTGACTTTCTGATTTGGTGCCATTAAATAGAGAGTTTTCACCATTTACAAACCCATTCTCTGTGACTTCAGCATCAATAGCTTCATCAATCTTCAAGTCCCCTTGCTCTTCCACATCTTCTAGGTTTCTCAAGACAATAGGGAGTCTAGAGTCTGCCACAGTGTTCTCCAACAAGGCAATATTGCTCTCTTCATATTTAGGAAGCGGAGCTCCATCTGCCATTTGTTTGGTATAATACTCTCGGCTAGCAGCTGCACTCTTTACTGCTTTCTCCAAGATCTCTTTTTCACCTAAGCGCAATTTGATAGCCATTATCGCATGTGAAGTAAGATCATGGGTCTCCAAGAAGGACTTATCATCCTGTTAGAAAAGCAAAAGCAAGTTTGTTAGTAACAACCAAAGCAATAAAAAAATCCCGCAACTTTTCTCTCTATGCGTTAACATTAAGTGACACTAGGTTCTTCAGGCTGAACCAAATGGACATGAATGAGGGGGTCTGCATGGAGTCCCAGTGAAATTTGTCAAGAATTCACAAAGAAGCCAAAAATTTCTCCACACAGATCAGCCTGCATAACAAGCAAAGTCAGGAGACTTCACAAATATATGAAACATGTAGGTTCACTTATACGCTCGCAATAGTAGCACATTTCTTTGCAGACTGGAGAATGCAACTAATAGCAAGTTGAAACTGATTGCCCATTTCACTTGCAGAGAAAAAGCAGGTAGCCTCTATTTGGAGAATCAGAGAAAAAATATATTAACAAAATTACATTAACAAAATTTTCTTTTTTGCAGTCTTACTTGATTTTCCTTAGGTAATGCAAACCTGTTTCTACACTTTAAAAAGTACAGAATGAATTATGTACTAACATTCAGATTAAAGTTTGTAAAGTCAAGATGGGGGACAAAATATCTTTCCCTACAATCATAACACAAAACATTTCAAGCATTTAAATTACATATCGTGACAATTTTACCTCCACAGTTGTTTTATAGGTTTTCAAAAGAAGGGATGCTCTAGCTTCTAGGAATGTCCAAAGTTTAACTTCATTGTCCCAGCTAACGGGAAACTCGGAGTTCCCCAGAGTGAAGATTTTGTCAATGGCATGCTCGCCTATCAAGTGTTCCTTCAGCTCTTCTGCAATAAGTATAAAACCAATCTGTTAAAAACAATCTCATCATTCACTTTGTCAGTTGATAAACTGCAGAAAGATTTATTTTCAATAGTATAGCTTTGAGTAGCTAACAAAAAACCCTCTCCTCAAATAAGAATTATCAGATATGCTGGTTATTTCTAGGATTCTCCTCAAAGAGGCAACTGGAAGTCTTGAGGTTAGCAGAAAATGGACCTTCTGCTCCACTCTGAAATAAAGATACTTTATATACCACAGCCTCTTAGACACAGCGTAACTCTGTGACAGTGAGATGGAATGTTTTCTATAATACTTGATAAACAAAAGGGAGCAATTCTTTAAAGAGTTCAGCGAACTTTTTGCTAATAAAAGGAACAGGCCAGAGTGTGCAAATAGCAATGGAATTATTTTTCCTATTCTTTTAGTAATCTTTTTCAGTAGCAGAAACTCCCTATGGTTGGTCAGAAGAGATATCCATCAAACAAACCTCACACAGAGTAGAAAATGTTTAATCAGCTCCTTGACATTACACAAATTCCATTAATCTTTTAATTACCAAATTTCACTCCTGCAAAACAGCTATCACAAAATTCACGAACCACTTGCATGTAGTTTCTCAATAAAGTTTTCTTATACAGTATTTAAGACATATGAATAATCTGAGCACAATCATGTATCAGAGTATCGCAATTAAAATGTTTACTAGCTATATTTTCTTCTCTGAGCCAAAATTCACCCCCTCATCAGCATCCTAAAATTTTCTTTACTTGAATTTACTTCCCTGAAGTGGTCAGGCAGTTAGACTAGATGATCGTTGTAAGTCCCTTCCAACTGAGTTATTCTATTCTATGCTAATTTCTTAGTAAGTTCTAAACGATGGATGACAGGATGCAGTGAAGGCATGACACTAAATAACATAGGTTGTTTTTATTGAAGAAAGCAAATAGAGCACACGCAAAAACTTAACTTCAGTATTCCTACTGGTATTAAAATCCACATCATCCGCACAGCATCCCTAACTGCAAGGGAATTCTCTCACTGTCATGAAAAACTGTCACATCTATAACCTCCAAAACTGCATCTAACCAGCAAGCAGCTATTACAAGTATTTAATCAGAAGTTTCACATGCACAAATTAGGTGAATATTTATTAATTGTACATATATTTTCCCCATAAAACCCCCTAACGTAAGAGAAACGCTACAAAGACAGTTTGCAAATACATAAGTTGGTTTTAGATTACAAATTGCCAAAATATTGGAAATACTCAACTTTGAAATGTCTCTTCCATATTTCTCCTACAGTACAAAATATTCCAACTCCATACCTAGATGATTCTAGCAGTGATGGCTAATATGCTGTGATTTTAAGCATGATAACCCTGTTCTGTGAACCATTTTTAAACCTAAGAACTAAAGATCAAGCTCCAAAACTCACTCATTCACAACAGCCTGGGAGATTAAAAAAAAAGAAAAAAAAAATTTGCATCACCTCATGCTTTAGGAATTCCAGAAACATCTTACCTTCACTCATACAAAACACTCGAAGGAAAGCCAAAAGCTGGGCAGAGATTGGAGGCTCAGTGGAGTGCAAGGCAAAAACACTAGAACTAATAAAAGAAACAATCAAACAGCAACAGTAAATGCAAGTTCTATTGTCATACCTTTAAGGCCTTTTATGTTGAAATAAGTTCAAAGTATACAACAAATGTACTGTTACAAAAGTAACTTTTAAAAAATTAGTTAATACTAGTTCAAACTGAGGAAGAGCTTCCTTAACCTGTATCTGAAAAAAATAATTATCTCTACAATTTTACACTTACAATTATTTTTATACGGCTTTCATAATAAATTCATGAAAATGCAATGTTTCACGTTTGCTGCTCCTAACAGTACCCTCTGGACTGAAAAGACTAAAAGAAAATGCTGTGGTTCACATACTGAGCATCATAGTATGTCTGCAAGGGATAGGAAAGAAAGAAAAACCACAGATTGCTTCAAATTAATCCTCGCTCTGTTTTTGCTCAAATGGTTATTAAAGCAAAGGCTTTTTTCCTTATATATGGTCCAAATTAGATGATAATATAGCTCAGAGAACTTCTGTAAATATTATTACAGTAACTTTAATTTGCTATACAAACAGGAGAAATATTACACCTAAGAAAACTATCACAGAACAGCTTCATATATGCTCTACTGGGCACTATATACTTTGGAAATGTTTTAAAAAAACCCATGGCATTGTGTTTTACTTACGTTGGGATACCAGCACGAGCTAAGACCTCTGCCTTCATAGCATACAGCCTGTCACTTTTACTCACGCCAAGCTTTATTTTCACTCTGTCATGTGAATTATTATCAAAGAAAAAACCACTGTGGATCACAAATTCAGCGTTTGACCGAGTGCCATAAAAAATGTAAATCTAGAAGGATGAAAAGAGAAGTGAAGGGACAGGAAAAAAGCTTAAGATCAGCTCACAAAACTGACATAATTTGAAAGTTATTTCCTGAAAAAGTTACTATTCTGAGTACAAGGTATATTTGGTTATATAAAGAAACACGCTTTGTTTTCTGGTATCGATTCAAATGCTGTATATAGTGTGGCAATATACTTTAGAAGTAGATGTAAACATATCCCTGTAACAGAGACTTTGAAAGGAGAGAAGAGGTTCTTATTCTATACTTTAAAATAAAAATGCTTTTTCTCACACTGTCATAAAATATCAGTATATGGAAATAAGCTTTCAAAGATACTGTGCCTTTTAAAGGCTAAAAAATCTGAGACAAGGAGGGCCCATTAAAAGAAACAGTGTTTCTGGGGTCATTTCCCCCCCCATATGTCCACCCAAAAAAGTAACCTACACTGCTGATGGATCAACTTTGCTTTTGTTTTAATGTTACCTTAAGGCATGGATATACCAAAGTATATCATACAGAGGGATTTGATCTGTGTTCAGCCAGTATTTATTTTTGTGTTATACTCTGAATTATCTAAAGATAGGTTACTTTTTAATTCACATTAAAAAAGAAGTTCCTAAATATAACCTGCAAAAAGTGTTTAATTCAGGGCTAGGCTGTATGAAGTACATGGGACAAGAGCTGAGAGTAGCAATTGTCTTCTCCCGCATCAAGAGGATGTTTTCCCTTTTTGTTTGATAACGGAATTGTCAATCGAAAAAAAAAGTTTCAACAGTTACAGAACTCCCTTCTTAACCTTAGGATACAGCAATACTCTGGATACCTGTAAGCTTCCACTCCTCTCTAGCTGACAGAGAAAGGCACAGTGTTCTCTTAAGGGCTCAACAACACTAACGATGCCATTTACTTTCTTTGTTTTCAATTTTAGATTAGAACTATTTATCCTAAGCACTAAATGCTTAAATGTTATATTAAATTATAGTAAACATTATACTGTAACACACTCGTAAAATGAACAAGTGACCTGCCTAGGTATGTTAAAGCAGTGGTTAAGGAGAGATTTGCTAACCCTCTCAAGTTTTAAAACCACTGTGATACATCTCATATTAAACTAAAAGTCGCTTATGTGTAGATTATACAGTACGCTCTCACACTCTAAGACTGTTTTACAAAAAAGCCAATTAAACACAATGAGAAAGTTGCTTTATTCAAGGCCAGTGTTTGATAGATTCTGTGGACTTCTGCTGCCTCACATTCTTTAGTAGTAAAAGCGAGGATCATACATTCTTCCTGCTGAAACTGTAAGAAATAACATCTGCACATTATGTTAAGAGACTGAAGCATTATATAATTAAAGTGCTTTAATGATGTCAATAACAGTTAAAGTTTGCACAGAAATTTAAAAAAAATCTGATAAATAGCAGACGAAGTGAAACTACTAAAATAAAATCGAAATAGAGGAAGCCTCTATAATTGAAGTGGAGAGAGCAGCCAGAACAGCTATATGACACATCCATTGCCAGCTGTGGAAAATTATAAATTGGATCACTTCTGGAAAAACTGTGGACCCCTTTTAACTCATCATACCAGTATTGGAAAAAACAGCAAATATTTGACTACCATAACCAATTCTAAGAGCAACACAAAAAATATACAATCACTGTAAACCCCAGCATAGCAATGAGGATAAATACACCTCTGGAAAGACATACTTAAAAAAATTTTTCAGACACATCTTTGTTAAAAAAGAAGGTAACAATACATAAGAAAAATGAAAATCAAAATATTATTAAGTGTAAGACTGGCAAAATAATACACTAAAGGTAATAACTCTGAGACTGAGTTACAAAACATTTCAGGATGTTTCACAGCCAAAGTCTTTTTCTGGCCATACTGACTACAGTTGCACAAGTAGTAGGAAAAACCGAGTGCTACTACACTTGAGGGCTTAGGCTGGCTGCTGACACAGCACAGGAACCCTCCTACCAGAGATTTCCTACACTCCTGGAACCACTGTCTTCAGTGCATCAATAGTTTTAGCACTCATTTTTGTTTCTTAGCAGTTCTGAACAAAATACTGGATTCTGAGCTGCTTCTCGCATCTTTGCAAGACTTGCCCTTTGGTACTTTCGTTTCAGGATGAAGGGGCGTGTACATGTGTGCATGCCTGCGTGAAAGGGAGGGAGTATATTTTTAGGTCCTTTCTCATTTTCACTAAGGATGGGAATGGCAACATGGGTAAAATGACTGGCAACTATACTGCATTTAACCTCTTGTTAAATGAAGACTAACAAGAAACAAACCAACAACATTTTTAAGAAAGACTGTACCATTTGCTATTGCAGACAAAGTGACACCCCACATCTAAAATATATTTATCTTTGGTCCTTTGGGTTATGGCCTTTTATTAATCACATCCAGAATACCAAACTCAGTGTCCGTGTATGTGCATTTACCAGAAATTAAATATTTCAACTAGTTCTCTAAAATATGAGGAATCAAAACTCTCCTAAAGTTGGGGTCTACCAAGTGATCGAAAATATTTTATTCTGAAAAATGTGCACTTACTTAGTTTGGTAGTATTTTCACACAAAATTAGCTCAGCATAATAAAATTCAAATGTAGCAGGGCTTAATCCACACCACTCTGCTATTAAAATTTTGTAGGGAGTTACCAAGCGTCCACAAAACTTAAAGAACAATTATGTGGATAATTGTTCACACTACCTTACCTGTTCTCCAGCCTTGAAATCTTGGAGCGCTACACATTCACACCGGTCATCTTCTAAATTGTAGCCTGTAGTGATCTATCCAAGGAAAGAGTAACAAAAGCACCTTTAGAGTTTTATATTTATCTCCTCCACCATTGACAAAACATTGTCGTATTGGAAACAGATATTAACAATAGCAATTGCATAGATTTCTTTCTCTGCACAATATGATATAGCTGGTAGTAATTGTTTTACGATTCCTGAGTAATCTCTTTTTAAAAAACCTCTGCATTAAAGAAATCTAAGGGAAGAAATAACTTACCTGAAGTGAACGGAAGGCTCTGAGGAAAGTACCTTCCATAGACCACAGACAATCCTGTGCCTGAGCCGGCAGCTTCTTATAAAGTTCTGGAGTTTTCAGTCACTCCCATGAGGCCCAAGGGAGCAAGGCACTGACAGCTCTATATGCTGTGCTTTATCCTTCAATTGCCAGCACATTTTGACCTCTCAATGAAAAAGGATTAGATAACCGTGGATCTTTAGGGTATACAATCTTCAGAGAATTATAATTTACTTGCAAATAGTCCCTTTATCTAAAGTTAAGTAATACTCTTAAAATGCTAAAAGGATTTTTTTGATGGTAGCAGGCAATGGAAGAGGATAAATTCTCTTAAGAAACCTGTACTTCTCCAAAAAGAATTACAAAACTGTAAAGTGGTCACATGAACAAGTAAAGCTATCCTAAAAATGTAATACTTTTTAAAAGTGACAAACAGCATGTTCTTGAATAGTACTACCAAAGATGCAGGCACAGATGCAGCCGCAGGATGGACCATAAACTGCTGAACAACCAGGAAGCAACTTTTATGGTAGGTATTCTGAATTCAGTACTGACAGAGCTAACTTATGGAAAAATACGCTCTGGACCTGGGGAAAAACCTAGAAGCCAAAGATTCTCAGCCTTTGTAAATGAAAACATACTTCTTTATAAGCTGACTTACGTGTGAGTTGTGGTATACCCTGATTCCCATCTTGGATGCAGTCTGTCCGAAGACAGAACTCCATGGATTATTTTGACAGCTTGGTTGATGGTTTACATGTTAATAGTTTTACGCTGCTTGCATCGTCAAGTGTGCATTTGTCAGCCAAAACAGTGCTTTCAAAGTGAGCATGGGGAACTTGTCTATGATGCAGCAAATCCAAAATGGCAGCCACAAGCACGGGCAGCCTGGCCCTGCGGAGGCTGGCAGAACTCCTCTGCATGCGGATGCCATCACTTCAGGTCTATTAATAGGTTTGTGGTATGTTGAGATCAGAAGAGAACACGAGAGTCATGCAATACGGCCTACTGGAAAACACAGGCTGTAGTACTTAAAAACACAGAAATTCCTGTACATTCACTATGCTGGACTGAACAATTTTTAATTAAGATCTCTCGTTTAGAAGATTATCTAACCCTGAATTGCAGGTTGCAAGTGCTAGAGGATTTACCTTCGCTATGACAAATGTACCTTCCAAGTTCAAATACAGTCATCTCAGGAAAAACTGCAACTTCCATTTAAAAAAGGGAACTCTTGACAGCACTTGACCCGTCCTGAAATTTTCTTAGCGTGTAAACTCAATGAAATACTTCTGAATGTGAAAACTCTATTCCAGTTCTTGAAATGCCTGTGGAACAGGCTTTCAAGGACTGGGGAAATTCCAGTATGTTAAGAAAAGGATTCTGTCAGTTTAAGCATGCTTCACTAGAGTACTGCTAGTTTTGGGGATTGTTTTTTATTTTTGCCTTTTCTTTTTTAAAAAAAAAACACACCAGCAGCACTTCTGAAAGGCTTTTCTATAAAGCATAATGGAGTGCTAGACTCTTATTTCCTCTTTCTTTTAATAGCAGTCACGTAAGAGAATTAACAGGGTGTTTACTTCTCTTCCCACATGATAGCTGACAAATTGCATCCCTTCAGTTTCATTTCTGAAGCAGACTGATACATGAATTTCAAGTTGTGTATAAAGCATGCAATAGTCTGCTTGGTCAGTGATTAAGGATGGACCCAGCCCAACAGGCAGAATGTAGCTTATTTAAAGCTCTGGCAGAACTGGTAATCAACCTCTGACTGTCAAAATACAATCCCACTAAAGAATAACAATGAGAAATGCATGAAGACAACCATTTTGATATACTTCTTAGAGGCAGGTTGATCTAATTAATAGTGTCAGAAGCAAGAAAAAGCTGGATGGACCTAGCTCCAGTTAAAACCCAAAGAACATTTTATTATCTAGCTCATGGAAAGGGAAAAGCTGATGGACCCAGCTCCAGTTAAAACCCAAAGAACATTTGATTATCTAGCTCATGGAAAGGGAAAAGCTGGATGGACCTAGCTCCAGTTAAAACCCAAAGAACATTTTATTATCTAGCTCATGGAAAGGGAAAAGCTGGATGGACCCAGCTCCAGTTAAAACCCAAAGAACATTTGATTATCTAGCTCATGGAAAGGGAAAAGCTGATGGACCCAGCTCCAGTTAAAACCCAAAGAACATTTGATTATCTAGCTCATGGAAAGGGAAAAGCTGGATGGACCTAGCTCCAGTTAAAACCCAAAGAACATTTGATTATCTAGCTCATGGAAAGGGAAAAGCTGATGGACCCAGCTCCAGTTAAAACCCAAAGAACATTTTATTATCTAGCTCATGGAAAGGGAAAAGCTGATGGACCCAGCTCCAGTTAAAACCCAAAGAACATTTGATTATCTAGCTCATGGAAAGGGAAAAGCTGGATGGACCCAGCTCCAGTTAAAACCCAAAGAACATTTTATTATCTAGCTCATGGAAAGGGAAAAGCTGATGGACCCAGCTCCAGTTAAAACCCAAAGAACATTTGATTATCTAGCTCATGGAAAGGGAAAAGCTGATGGACCCAGCTCCAGTTAAAACCCAAAGAACATTTTATTATCTAGCTCATGGAAAGGGAAAAGCTGATGGACCCAGCTCCAGTTAAAACCCAAAGAACATTTGATTATCTAGCTCATGGAAAGGGAAAAGCTGGATGGACCCAGCTCCAGTTAAAACCCAAAGAACATTTTATTATCTAGCTCATGGAAAGGGAAAAGCTGATGGACCCAGCTCCAGTTAAAACCCAAAGAACATTTTATTATCTAGCTCATGGAAAGGGAAAAGCTGGATGGACCCAGCTCCAGTTAAAACCCAAAGAACATTTGATTATCTAGCTCATGGAAAGGGAAAAGCTGATGGACCCAGCTCCAGTTAAAACCCAAAGAACATTTGATTATCTAGCTCATGGAAAGGGAAAAGCTGGATGGACCCAGCTCCAGTTAAAACCCAAAGAACATTTGATTATCTAGCTCATGGAAAGGGAAAAGCTGATGGACCCAGCTCCAGTTAAAACCCAAAGAACATTTGATTATCTAGCTCATGGAAAGGGAAAAGCTGATGGACCCAGCTCCAGTTAAAACCCAAAGAACATTTTATTATCTAGCTCATGGAAAGGGAAAAGCTGGATGGACCCAGCTCCAGTTAAAACCCAAAGAACATTTTATTATCTAGCTCATGGAAAGGGAAAAGCTGGATGGACCCAGCTCCAGTTAAAACCCAAAGAACATTTGATTATCTAGCTCATGGAAAGGGAAAAGCTGATGGACCCAGCTCCAGTTAAAACCCAAAGAACATTTTATTATCTAGCTCATGGAAAGGGAAAAGCTGATGGACCCAGCTCCAGTTAAAACCCAAAGAACATTTGATTATCTAGCTCATGGAAAGGGAAAAGCTGATGGACCCAGCTCCAGTTAAAACCCAAAGAACATTTTATTATCTAGCTCATGGAAAGGGAAAAGCTGATGGACCCAGCTCCAGTTAAAACCCAAAGAACATTTGATTATCTAGCTCATGGAAAGGGAAAAGCTGGATGGACCCAGCTCCAGTTAAAACCCAAAGAACATTTTATTATCTAGCTCATGGAAAGGGAAAAGCTGGATGGACCCAGCTCCAGTTAAAACCCAAAGAACATTTTATTATCTAGCTCATGGAAAGGGAAAAGCTGATGGACCCAGCTCCAGTTAAAACCCAAAGAACATTTGATTATCTAGCTCATGGAAAGGGAAAAGCTGATGGACCCAGCTCCAGTTAAAACCCAAAGAACATTTTATTATCTAGCTCATGGAAAGGGAAAAGCTGGATGGACCTAGCTCCAGTTAAAACCCAAAGAACATTTGATTATCTAGCTCATGGAAAGGGAAAAGCTGATGGACCCAGCTCCAGTTAAAACCCAAAGAACATTTGATTATCTAGCTCATGGAAAGGGAAAAGCTGGATGGACCCAGCTCCAGTTAAAACCCAAAGAACATTTGATTATCTAGCTCATGGAAAGGGAAAAGCTGATGGACCCAGCTCCAGTTAAAACCCAAAGAACATTTTATTATCTAGCTCATGGAAAGGGAAAAGCTGATGGACCCAGCTCCAGTTAAAACCCAAAGAACATTTTATTATCTAGCTCATGGAAAGGGAAAAGCTGATGGACCCAGCTCCAGTTAAAACCCAAAGAACATTTTATTATCTAGCTCATGGAAAGGGAAAAGCTGATGGACCCAGCTCCAGTTAAAACCCAAAGAACATTTGATTATCTAGCTCATGGAAAGGGAAAAGCTGGATGGACCTAGCTCCAGTTAAAACCCAAAGAACATTTTATTATCTAGCTCATGGAAAGGGAAAAGCTGATGGACCCAGCTCCAGTTAAAACCCAAAGAACATTTGATTATCTAGCTCATGGAAAGGGGTCCCGTGGAATAAAGCAAGAACAGTGATCTATAGTAGCTGATTGACCCAAGAAGTATTTCAGCACTACGTTTGGAATAGACTAGACAGGGGCACATACAATGCCATCTTTTGTTTCATACTTTCCTGCAATGAAGAACAATTCCCTTCATGTATTTTAAAGGGATGTGCTATGATTAGAGCAAACCCCACCCTCATCTCACTCTACAATAATATAAACTACAATACAATTACTTACAGTTATCTTAGCAGTTTTTTCCCTATTTCTAATAGTACAAGGAAACTAACACACAGCAGAAATAGGTTTAGTAGCTTTTCTTAGCCCATTATCAATATTACAGTTGTCTATCTTTCCTAAATCTATACCCATCTAAACTAGTTTCTGTAGAAATATGAAACAAATGAGTAAAGTCTGTATATACACACAAAATATTTAAGTTCAGTTCAGCACGCCCCCGCCCTTTAGGATACACTTCAGCATAAAAATGCTTCCAACCCTGATATACTACTGCACTAGCAGGTTTGGCTCCAGAGGCTGGCTCCATATCAAATCCATTGTTAAAGAGCATAACAAAAATAAAAATTACTTTATCAATTTAAATAGAAGTTTGAATGATTAAAACAACATAACTAGCTGCTCTTTTAATATAGGCTACTTAAATTTTTCCCTTCCAGAAATCCCTTCCAGAACCTTAATTCTCTTCCTCTTTCCTCTAATCCCAACTTTGAAGGCATTCATTAAGAGTTGTCTAATGAATACAGACAAGTCTCTGCAAAAGCATCTGAAAGAGATGCCCAGCAGGAAAAGGGTACAGGGAGTACTGATACTTGCAGCTAAGACTTATATTAAAAAAATATACATTTCTGAATTTTAAGCAATTTTCCTTACATTGGAGACTCTCACACAAGCTTTATTGCTAAATCAAAGTTATGAGATTGCATAACAAATAGTGAAAGGCAAGAATCGCTGTTAAAGAACATGTAATCACCTTTTAATAGGGAAAAATAAATAAATAAAAAAACCCAGACACTTGCAACTTTGTAGCCTAGCCTACCATGCTATATTTGGTACAGTCATAGTAACAATAAATTAGCTAAATGTCAACTGAAAAACAACTTGCTTTACAATTTGTTCATTTAAACCAGGCTTTTCTTATACCAACGATACTAACACATGCTGCTATCCCAACACTCGGGTCAACTCTCCCACAACAGAACCCGATTACTTGAATAGTATGGTCATATTCACTGCTTACAATAAATACTACTATCTACTGGAAACACAATTAGAGCGTATGAATTTTGAAGCGTACACAAGACTGGCTAAATAACATCTATAAACAATCCTCTTACGGGTTTCCATTTCCTCACTTCAACATTAACTAGCTTGTTAATGAAATCAAGACCTCATCTTCTGAACTAGCTCACATAAGCCACAATGTCAGCAGGTCTGACTTTCTATATACATATGTCACCTTTTAAATGTTTAATACGCCCTAAAGTAGTATTTTTGCATTTTGTTTCTTTGATGTAGTAACAGATGTACTGTTTTTGTTGAACTAGGCTTTGTTCTTCTTGTTGCTGTCTCCATAACAAGGCTCTTTGGGCATGGTTAGGAGAGCAGGCAGATATTTCTTAGTTGCAAATTTCTCACCACTTTCCCTAGTGGTTCCTCCCTACAAGGGGCAACCACCATCATTGTCTGCTTTCGATTCTCAGAACAAATCTGTCCAGTATTGTCAATCTTTTTCAGCCCATCAGAAACAAAACTCCATGTCAGAAGAATATTCAAACTTGGCTGGAAAAAAAAGCATCATGTAACTGAAAACTTTTAAAGGCACATTATGTGTGTATATATGTAAGAGACATAACTTTATGCAAGTATGCAAGCACTTCTAAACTCTTCTCTAGATGAAGAAAGTTCTCCCTGAAAAGCTATCGTAAGACATTTAAGAAAATGACAAATCTTTCTTTCAGATATTAGTTTTTTAGGGTCACTTGGGAAGATAAAATACCTGTATTAAGAACCATAATGAAAAGTGTTATTAAACTGTTCTACAGCAGTTGAAAGGCTTAATACTTAAGCCCTAAAGCCTTTCAGCAACACTGAAGAAATCCTTACCAGTCCATTAGTATGATTACACATGTCCCATAAAGGTATTAGAGCCAATGTAACTCTGGAACCATCTTCTGTTGGAATCTGGTTCTGCCGTGTCATAACAGAGGAAACTGCCCATCTACAAAAATTAAAAACATTAGATGGTCAATGTTCAAAACAACATTACATGACTGGCTGCAGTCCAACCTGAACCAATCATTTAGGCTGGGAGTTTCCAAACTTAGTTTTCTTAAAGATCACACTGACTATAGTAACAGCAGAAGGCGATACCACTTGCAGGAGAAGTAGCAGCTCCTAGATTTCCAAGACATGCACATAGACCAGTTCCCAAATCAGGATGGCAATCCCACCCCACTTCTGCACTCTTTGCAACAGAACCTTCATACCTTCCATTACCTCAACCAGGATCCACTCCCATGTCACCTTCTACTTCCCCAACCCTACAATGCACACATACCTCTCACCACACATCCCAAACCTGGGGGCAGATATTCCTGCAGGCTTCAGAGTAGTTCACAGCTACTGCTTGGCAGCAGTAGCTCTCATCTATGTGCAGACACTTGTAAGAGCCAGGATGTATTTTTCCCCTCATTCCCTAAAAAGCTTATGTACTACATGAACTGGAAACCAGTGTCATCACCTGACACATGCATGATATTTTGGTAATCGCTTCTCTTCAGTTTGCGAACTTTTGGCTTAGATCAGTATTGCTAAATTTTCTGCTTAACAGAATAAAGAGGAAAAAAAAGCCCCAATACCCCAAACAGATATCCAGGTAAAAAGAATGAAGAAAGTATAACATAGTTTAGCACACAGACATCATTCAAAACCCTTCAAACTCAGGTTAAGCAAAGGCAATGCCAGCTACCTATCAAGAATCTCCAGAAAAGCTGAACATTTCAGTACATTCTAAAATTTCATTTTTATTTTATTTCAGACAGAGGGAAAAAGAATAATCTTAGTTGCACTATGTTCTGGCCTTAATACATATGTTTGTGGTGGCTTTTTTTGGGGGGGTGGGGGGCGGGAGGAAGAAACGAACACCACCAGAAGGTCAAAATAATTTTAACTCCCACTGACTCCACTACTAACAAGTATTTAATATACAGAATTAGACTTTCAGAAGGATTTTTTCAGAAAGACTAGAGATTGCTTAGAAAGATACCATCGAATTGAAATCTACTTAATTTCTAAAAAAGCAAGTTAAAATTGTGGATAATTCTAATATACAAACACTGTTTGAAACATAATAGCAGTATGTTTCTTTTTAATTGTTGTACTTTATCTGCAAAATTTTAGACCACTTCACATGTAAGTTGGCGTGTTTCTCTGACCCTATAAGTGAAGGAGGCATGCTTTGGAAATCCCACTTTCATAGACTTATCCAGAAGTACAACTAGGCTAAAAAAAATCCCTGTAAGACTTCATGAATGCCTTTTATTCATGCTATTTTAATCACTTAACAGAATTAAAGCTCTCTTCATCTTAATTATTCTTATTTTTATCTTAATTATGTCACCCCCTATAGCACCTCCAAGTGACACTCATGCTTCATGTGTACAGCTTAAGTTCTCCAGCTCTCCTGTTCAACAGCCAGTATAAATATTAGTTTTTACTCCTATGTGCTGGTAAAGCCTTTTAGAAAAAAAGAAATTAAAAAAAAAATCCCAAAACCCAAACCTCCTGCAACGTCAACTGAATTTTTTTAAGAAACAATGAATTACCTTACTAATCTCAGACTATGTGTGCCAGTTGGCTAAATAACTGCTCATCATGACTATTCCTTTGTAACAATTAAAATCTGCATATTTATTTTACTTTCTTCTTTATTAAGAAAGTGTATTAGTATCAAATCCTACATTTAACATTTCAATAACAATAGGGCTTTCCCACCAATGAAGCATTTCCAGGGTCCCACAGTTCACTGTATTAAAAAAAAAAAAAAAAAGAATTCAAAGACAGACCAACCTGTAGTCGTCATAAGTGAAAGAATCCTTTAAGGGCAGTTTGCTGGCATTAGGATGGGTCTGGGAAATGCAAGTTTCAGAAAAAGGTGAAAAGGGAAAGAAAAGCGAAATCAGAAATCAGTCAGCAGAATTTCATTATTTAGCTGCCTAACAGATCCTAACAAGAGCCAAATGAAGCAGGAGGCGTCCAGCCGCGCTACAGAGGGATCATCATGCTATTATGCTCTCATACATCACTGTCAACTTAATTTGTTGTGCCCAGCAGCCGCCATAAATCTGTTTCTTCATATTTCAAGACTGGAACCCACAGACATCGTACAAAAATAGAAAATTTAAGGTGGACTGAGTATGTGAAGGTGAAACAAAAACCCAGTCTGTGGTGCAGGGTGGGGGAAAGAAATCAGACAATAAGCACATATTAGGTTTCACTAACTTCCACATTTTTCCTTTTCTCTGGGATATCAGTAAGGTATTTCACAAATGCAAGTAAAAATTATACATACAAGATTTTCAATTTTTCCTCGATACCTGTAAAGGTTTTATTCAGTATGAGGTGTACTACACATCCGAAATAAAACAGATTAAGACATTTAAATAGTTTTGGTGACAAACATCAATTAGATAGTACCTACATTAAGTCATCTACACACACTCCCATCTAAAAGTGGAGCAATGCCATTTGAGAATGCATACAACGTAGCTGTCATTAACAAGCACAATATTTAGATTTTAAAAAGGCTTTAAGAAGCTGTAATACCTGTTACTTTTCTGATCAATTAACTTATTAAAAGTTTCAAAAATACAGGTAGCTTAAAGCCCACACTCGCACACTTTCTTCATTACTCTGTCCCAATTCATAAATGGAAAGCCATGATAGCACAAATTTTAATCTTCAGGTTCAATTGGGTCTCAGAGACGAATTGAAGTAAATGATCAAACGGTTATTTCAGAAGATACAAACGATTTTTTGCATAGCTCTATCTTTGCAACACTCTTAATGCATGAAGCTCCATGTAGTATGCAGTTTTTTACTCTTGATGCATTAGCATCACAAGTGCATGGTAATTTATCATTTCTCACTGTAATGTACTTGCTGGCACTGTGTGCAGGACAGTAGGGGATGAGGTAAAAGTGGCTCAAACCGTAAATCAATTACAAAACAAAAGCTTGTGCTCAGTGCGCAATTTTAGGCAAATTATATATTACAAAAGAGTGCCAATTGGGTGTGAGGTCCCAGGTGTCTGTTCTCCCTCAGCCCCTCCAGTTAACCCTTTGGATGGACTTTCTCTGAAACATGACAGAAGCTAATTCCAGCCACTGCTGCCCCTTCTCTCATTTCTTTTTTTCTTTTTAAAGCACCCTACGTTTCCATATGATTTTTCATTCACGTCGATGATAGATATGGTCACTGAAGAACAAATTCCCTCGCATTTAGTTGCAGCAACACATTTTACAGAGTTATTTCTTCTCGCAAAAACATTCAGCACAAAACCAGAACTGAAACCCAAACCAATAAATCTCAGGAGGTATCTTCACTGCAGTAGAACAGTTCAGACTCGATTCCAGAAAAGAACGTAGCCTTCAACTGGAAATAACAATTCTTAAAAACAAACACCGCCCTATATTACTTCTTTATGACAATTTAGTTTTGACTTTTATTGCTAGCATCATTAACCTGTTTTACAGTAGCTTGATAAACTAAGCAGGGCAAGTCAACACCGACAGTGAGACACACAAGCCTATCGGTTTCACTTTAAAAATTTTGTAACATTTTCATCTGTTACATTACTATTGGTTGTGAGAAGTCGGAATCCCATTCCGCACCTGAAGTTTTAAAGAAGGTATTTTACACGAACGGAGACGTTGGGATCCCTTAAAAACCCGGACCGTCACCGTTCCGGTTCTTCGCAGACCACGCGCTTAACTTGCGCGAAAGCAAGCCCCGCTTAGCTCCGCTGCTCCCAAACCGCATCTCCCGGCGCGTTCCCCGCCCCC
>NW_008795405.1:14400322-14408968 GCF_000699145.1 Aptenodytes forsteri
CGCGGCCTGCGCGCCGCCGCCCGGCCCCGGCCCCGGCCCCGGCCCAGCAGCCCCAGCAGCCGACGCCTCCTCGAGCCGTGCTGCCCTTCTCCCCCGGCTTGGGAGGGCGAGAAACACAAAGCCAAAATGAAGCTCCTCCCTGGCGGCCCTGAGGTACCGTTCCAGCATTCTGAAGTCCTACCTTTGGATAACTTACCTTTAGTGCAAATGAACGCTGCCTGACTTCAAACTGAGGGTCTGGCAAGTTTATCGCAGGAGAAAGACCCCGGGTATGCAAATAGATAACCCCTGTCCTTCCCCTCTGCCCTTTTCGGCTTCCTCCCTCTTCCCAAACAAGCACTTTCAACGCAATAAGTTATTCTGCAAACGGCAGTAATTACTATGGTCGTAACGCACTAAAAGTAAAAAGGCACTACAGCGACTACGAAGTGTAAAAGTGATTTTTACAGACTAAATGCAATGCATGTCCACAGTTCCTACTAACGCTCCATACAGGGAGCGGCCAGCCAACACGCTCAACCCTAACTCGGAGCAAATACCTATAGGAAGCAAGATACAGACATGCTGCCATTGTCCTCTCCGTGAGAAAAATCTGTATTAAACCAGCAGATTGCTGTGAGGTTAATTGTTCATTTGACATAAGTAGCCCCCTCTGTAACGAGTCAGCTTGAACACGCAACCCATGGGAAAGATTCTGGATGCCACCAAAGGCTCTGTAACCCTCCCCATTTGTAAATCTGTGAAACTTAGGGACTGCCCCTATATGGAGACCATCCAGACATAGTTCACATAAAACCACTAGTAAATTACAATAAAGGACAAAATATATAGTCTTAAAAGACACAAGGCAGAATAAAATCCCAGTGTACATCATTACCATATTTATAACATCCCGTGGTACGATATTCTAGTAGCTATTTCAAAGTTAAGATACGTCAGCATATTTGATCATGTTAGATTTCTGACTTGGACTATTTTACTACGTAAGTTAAAAACCCTATAGATTACAAGAATCTGAAGACACACAAAAAAGAACAATATTCTGATTAAAAAATTGATTTAGTATGCAGCTTCTCTTTATAGTCCCTTGGTAAAAATGAAATCTCCCTAACAAACACTTAATAAAACCTGTCAATATATCTAGAAAGAAAAATGACACAAATGCATTAAGTATTAAATACCCTTGAAAAAAGTCACATATTCCATGAATTTTTGATGTACTATCTTGACATTAATGTAAAACCTTGATATTTATAATTGACAGATATTTAATAAAGTATAGAAGATGACTGCTGCACAGCATGCAAATTGCTCAGGCTGATCAAAAAAGATACAGACATATTTAAACTAAACAAACACTTAATACGTAAAAAAAATCAGATCTAGCTTTTACAGGTTCACGCAGCTAGGTCTCTACAGATTAGCTTTGAAATGTGACATTATCCACTACACAAACCCTAATTTTAACTTATCAAGTCTGTATGAAGTAGTTTCAGAAAGTTAGGAGGGGAAGCTTTAAATAAAAAATGGGAACATGAAAATGTGAATGTATTCATTTAGATGCAGGTCCTGACATTCTACTGAAAGAGTTATTATAAAGAACAAATACCATCTATTTAGTTACCCTTTCTGTGAAAATATTGTCAGAGCTGGCAATCAGGGTGATGACCACTGCAAAAACAAATAGTGGCATGCTGAATTTCATTTTCCTCCTGATACTGCTATTCCTAAAAAAAAAAATTAAAAAAAAATGCTTCTTCCCCTCAGCGTTCCAAGCCTTCTTTGAGACATTTGGAGGATATCTCAAAATAACCAGAAATATTAAAAAGTAACAGTGATTGCTGCCAGATTGTCTGCAGCCACTGCGGAAAGAGACAGACTGTTATTCTAGTCACCTAAAACACTATCAGACTAGAAGCCAGTTACTCAGTATGGCAACCAGAGAAAAGGCTGGGGGGGGGGGGGGGGGGAGAAAAAAAAAAACTTTAAACAAGACACTTTCAGACATATTTCTCTTTCTGGAAGCAGTAATATCCAGTGGTTTGTGTCTCACGTTCAATGTCTCACAAGAAAGCACAACTCCTGATGCCTGCATAGGGGCCTTTAGCACTAATAATTTCTCCATCCTATTTTTGGATGGACATCACAAGATAATGATTCTCAAGTCTTATCAACTACATGCTAGAGGACTCCCCCACTTTTGAGAAGGCTTGTTTTTATTTGGACAGCATGAAGGCTTCAATTGTAGAAAGGGTGGGTGCCTTTCCAGCTGAGAAGCCATCATAACCTTCACTTCTGCTATCCAGCCTACAAGGGCATTACCCTCCTGTAAAAGAGTGGCCAGACTATTAGAGGCACTAACCCCTTACCCCATTCAATCACAAAATGTCAAAGCTCATTTATCAGAGCTCCTAATCTTGACAAGGAACTTCCATTAAAATTAGCTTAATATTTGTTTGTTTACCAAGTGATGCAAAGTACAAGTCCTACTACTGTAACATGCAATAAAATGTCTGAGTAAGTTAAAAAAGTACAAAAGTTTACACAGTGTTAAATTTGTGTTCATATCTATGGTACTAGATGTCCTGAAAAGAATTGATTTATTTTGGTGTGAAGTCATATTGGCTAGTATATTCCTTCGTACCATTAGCCATTATATACTCCGAGTAAGAAAAAAATTAATTGAATCACTGGATGTGATCAAAGTTAGTGGGTTGGTTTTTTTTAAAGACACCACCTCTCAGCTAAGATAAGCTGACCATCGGAGTAATCTACTACTCCACTGTAATATATAACTAAAAAAAAAAAAAGAAGAAAAAAAAATCCTTGTGTTTGTTGGTTTCCTGAGTTTGTAGACACAGAGATGGTTGGATTTCTGTGAAGAATATTTCAAGTACTCATAAGTCCAAAGCAAAGTTGTGGGCAATCACTACCTCAATATTACTAAATCAGATTTCAACATTCTCAAAAAACTCTTGTGTACCGCTTAAGTAGAGACAGCTCCATTTCTGTCTCAGGAAAGCATCATACCAAGTGTTGAGATTATACTGAGGCCATCACTCCACCCCCCTCCCCAGCCCCCAAAACACTAAGGGTACTTCAAACAGTTACAGCCAAAACCAGTCCAAGCTTCCACCTTGTTAACTTTCATTCGTTTGAACATAAAGCCCAAGGGTTTGTTCCTTTTGACCAAACAATTTTTTTCCTCCCCTTCTTTGCAGATTCTCCCTTCTTTCCAATGTACTCATTAACATAGAGAGATTTCGTTATGAGCCTTGTTGGATGCTACTTGATGGTTTCAGGCCAATGTGTAGGTGTACAAAAACACAAACACACACACCACACACACACTTTCCGGGCCAGAAGCAGGAAGATCTGTCAGCATTTGCTGGTTACTGTCCCTTTCCCAGCTCTGGAAATCCTTTGAAGCAGCAGCCTTGAAGAGAAACTCCTCTCTGTGGAGCTGCTGAGGCTTTAACTGCCCTAAAGCTAAGTAAAATAAAGAATTCAGAATGGAGGATCCTAGCGATCTACAGGGAAACAAGAATTCGCTTCTTCCATTGGACATATGCTGCCAAACGTAACAAGGGAAAGCCAGTTCACTGTACAGGACAGGGGCAATGCCAAAGATTATTTTACTTTGTAATAACAGTTTATAACTACAGAGGCATGCTCTGGAATTTTCAAACAGCCCAATTCATGAAGCACTAGGAATTACATCCACAAACCTGTGCTGTTATATGACTTTTCTAATGGAAGAAAGATCATCCCACTTTGCAAAACCTAACAGAACAAATCTTAAAATTAAAATGGTACCACAGGATTGAAACTTATTAAATCTAAATAACATTCTTGCTTATTCTTTATGCCAGCAATTTTTATTTACTTTCTGCCAATATACACAAGAAAGCACTGTTCCAGACTATTAGGGGATTCATGCAGCGGAAGCAGAGTGAAATGACTCCTTCTGGTGCAATGGAATTTAACTGCACGGTCCCTTTTTCTGTACCTTCTACCTGCAAAAATTGTTCTTAGTTAATGAGACTGCAGTGGCACAACAGACAACTCAAACCATGGCATCAACTACTAACTCAAGGGTCTGAAGGACTGACAACCCCACTTCACATGCAAAGTGGACATTAGCATTTGGCTGACGGAGTACACAGAAATAATTTTGAACTCACTGCAAACAAGTACCCTGCCTACAATCCTGTGGCATCTCCTTTATTAAATAGAGGCAAGACAGTGATGGACTTTTTAACATCTACTTCTTGATCACTCCATTTACAGAATACTTCTTAACATACAGAATTCTAAAATACTAATCTTTCCCAGAAAAGAAGGCACTCAGATATGACATTTAAATTAGTGACCAAGTTTTCTATACCTTTTGCTGTCCTTTCACAAAATCAGTTAGAGCTGAATACAGCCCCACTAAGGGCTGAACAGATGAAGTGGGAGAGCAAGCTGGCCTGAGACGGGACATGTTTTGCAATAAGACAGCCTCCCCAGTCCTTCCCATCCCCGTTCACGTAACAGAAAGACACACTAGGTCCATTATCTCCTGTGGTAAATCTCTTCATGAAATAGGAGTTAAGTGTATATGTTTAGCCTTACATTGATAGGGTCAGTCCATAGTACTTCATTCACACAGGTACTGTAAGATAGCTACAGTAAGGAGTTTCCTTGCAAGGGTCAATGCCTGCATACTAGGACCTATCATTTACTCTTCGGGGTCTTCCTGAGGTACAAGGTTTACCTTGATCATTTTGTTTAGTGCAACATGTGCACTATGTTCATACACAAATTCATCACACAACTCTACTATTAATTCAGTGAATCACAAGCCACAAAGATGGAAAGCCTGAAGTGAACTGCTTTAAAAGGACAGGGATAGTATTTCCTATTCACAACCACTCCACATCCAAAGAGTTTCCTAACAAGCATTAATATTATGCAGTATGGCCAAAGTTTTGTTACCTGTGAATCAACTACTCAAGGTTACAGATAAATCATACCAGGAGCCACTTAGGTGGAAGCTTGGATCATGATCATCTTATAACCAAGGTACCGCACTGCACAACTGGCATGGCACGCGGGGCATGGTAAGTCCCAGAACCAGATGTACTGGGACTATAGCGCACACACATCCAAAACTAAAAACTTACCGCTTCCTCTTCAACTCTCATTCAAACCATAGTACAAGAAAATAAACTTTGGTTTACTTAGCAACATATCAATCTCCTACTGTGTGGAGTATTAGCATTGGGTCTGACTGAAGAGGATAATCCACTTTGTAATTTAGTTAAATTACTAATTTTAACAAAGATAAGTCCCCTGTATAATTTTGCAGTGCTTAAAGAATACATCCTTTGAGTATTCCATTCTAAGAAACATCAGCTTGTTATCATATTTTAAATTTATGGAACATTTGTAACTGCTGTTATATCAGGAAAAATATTAAATCTGCACAATAAGTACAAACTTTATATGAGAAAGTATACTTGTAAGTGCATGATGATCTCCTGATGTCTGCTGAGGCACCCACTTCCACAGAAGACACAGACATCATCTCTGGGGATAAACTCAACTGCCCCAGAAAGTGCAACTCAGTTAAAAAATAAAAATAAAAGCAACTAACAGAAAAGCAAACAAAAAAACCTCTCCACTCTATTGGCTGGGGAAAAAAAAGGATATGTTCGTGTTTTATCTTCCAAAAAAATGCTTTAAAAGCCCATAATACTAACAAGAGAACGTATTATTCCTCCCAAACGTGGTTTAAACTGTGCAGACACAAATTTTGTTTAGCACTGGCATATACGCTTTGAAGTACATCTCTGTTTCTCTAGAGGAAAGAGGGCATTTAGGCTAGTATAACAGAATCCAAACCATTCAGAATATAAAATAAATTAAAACCTACTGATTAGGAGATCTTAACAATGAATGTCCAAAGAAAGATAACATCTATATTTAAAGTGAAAGACATGTTTTATCCTGTCTGTCCTCCTCCAACTTTAAAATATTCTGACTCTAAGAAATAGCAGACACCAAGTGGGACGTGCCTGTATTTCGATCTAGGCCAGCACAGTCCAACTGGCGCCCATCAGCTGAATCTGGACCACAGGATGCCTCCATATGGCCTGCCACCTTTTCCTTGGAGGAGATAGGGAACAGCTGTTTGAGGAGCAAATGCTGCCCGAACAGCCAAACACCTCCTCCTGTGTCCGGCTGGCTCCAAGCCCAGAGCTGTCGCCGTGTTCCTGTGGAAGGCAAGGAAGAAACGGGGGAAGAAGGCAGCAGACCTCCTACCCACGCAAGGACTTGAGTTCTTCATTTGTCTGAGGCGGACAGACACAACCCAGCGAAGCCTGTAGCTGCTTCTGCGATGGAGAGAGGCAGCCACAGGAATGGCCCAACAAAGCCCCAGGATCTGCCGTTGCTGTCATCATAGCCGGGGGTGGGATATACCAGAAGTGACACAAAAATCAGGAATTTGGCGCATGTTTGCGAAGTCTAAACTACCTTACGGTAGATACACTAAGTGGCACAGTACAAGCATACAGTCAATCTTCAGTTTGCTGCCAGCAAAACAGATTAATACAATATTTTGTCCCTCACAGAGAGGAAAAACAGAAAGGCGTAAATATATTCCATTATTAACTGCCTATTGATTTATTATTGATCAAGCAGAACAACTCAGGCGTTGAAATTCAGACAAAGCAAATTAAATAGCAACACTATTTTACCTTTGTAACTGCCCACTCAATGGAATTTTAAATCTCTCCTTAAGGTGACATATATAGTAGACAAATAAACAAAAAAGAAAGATTTTATAAGGTTTACAACTGTGCCATCCTTCTTCCACCCATTTTTTACAGTGTCACTGACATCACTTCTGAAAAAAGCTATTTGAATGGCATGCCAATGAGTATAAATCAAGTAGGGGGGAAAACCGAGAACCCTAAGGACCTACCTGGTACGTGATCAAAACTGCATTCTGCTTCCAAATACATTTGCTTTGGACTGCATATTGGTTGAGCACTTTAGAAGCATTAAAATATTCTCTATTATATCAACTTAAAAATAATAAACAACTTCCAAACATTTGAACAGTTTAGAGTGTTTTAAAAAGCAGTATACTTGTCTGCATTCAACTCAAACATTATTTAGCATATGAAAGTTAAATGAAGGTATCTTAAAGCCAAGTACAGAGAGACACCAGACATTCTACTTCACGCTGACCTGGAAAATCATATGCTTATTGGAATAGGATAGATGAGAAACAGTACAGAAAAATAACCTAAAAGCAGCGTAAGTCATATTGAAAGTATCATCACAACTTCAAAAATTGGTGTTAAAATTAAGCTAGAGATGTGAAATCTCACCTAATATACCCAATATTGAAGAGTCAAATGTGATACCAGACTTTAAAGATGCTTTAAAATTATTTTGAGATTTAGAACTTAATGTGTTAAAACATCCTAACTAAAATGATATTCCAGTGCCCAACAGCTAATAACTGGATTTTAGAATTTCATTCACGCTAAATCAATTAGTCAAATTTTATATGAATAATAAATCAAATTTAGTATCTGATCAAAAGGGATTACAGCCTCCAGGAAATTAAGTTCTCTGTCCAATAGGGCACACAAACAGATCAAAACATCTTTGGATAGATTACTGCAAGGATTTTATTCACAATGGGACTACAGTAACACTTTCACAAGCACTGTCCAGGTGTCAATACACATTAGTCAGAAAACTGGTATAAGAGTGTTCCTGTGGAACACTGGATACAAACCAGACTACGGACACTATCTAAAAGTATTAATGACTTCTACCAAATAGATTCTATTAAAAAAAAAAAAAAAAAGGTGTGATTCATGGGGCAACTTCTGCCTTCTTGAGTTACAGTAGCTTGACAGAAGGCAAAGAAAGCTTTTGCAAGTATTTGCTCATTAACTTAGCAAAGAAACATAAAACTGAGTCAGAGAAAATTAAATGTACTTGCTAAAATGTTACTTAAACAGGTGACTTTGCTTTCTCCATTCGGTTTAATTCTAAAATTCTTACTTACCCATCTCTTTTGTACTGGGGAGCCCAGCACTGGACACAGTACTCTGGGTGTGGCCTTACCAGTGCTGAGTAGAGGGGAAGGATCACCTCCCTCAACATGCTGACAGCACTCCTAATACAGCCCAGGATGCCATTGGCCCTTTTTGCTGCAAGGGCACATTGCCGGCTTGTGTTCAACTTGGCCCCCAACATATTCATGGGATTATTCCACCCCAGGTGCAGGACTTTGCACTTCTTGTTGAACTTCAACTGTCAGCCCATTTCTCCAGCCTGTCAAGGTCCCGCTGGATGGCACCTTGCCAGGGATCGAAGTGAGGCTGACAGGCTTGTAGTTTCCTGGGTCCTCCTTCCTGAGTATAGGAGTGGCATTTGCTTTCTTCCAGTCCTCAGGCACCTCTTCTAATCATCATGATCACTCAAAGATCACTAAGAGTCACAGAATACTTTGGGTTGGAAGGGACCTCTAAAGGTCATTTAGTCCAACCCCCCCTGCAGTGAGCAGGGACATCTTCAACTCGATCAGGTTGCTCAGAGCCCCATCCAACCTGACCTGGAATGTTTCCAGGGATG
>NW_008795405.1:14409166-14419143 GCF_000699145.1 Aptenodytes forsteri
CCGTGTCTTTCTTATGCTGAGGGCTCCAGAGCTGGACGCAGTACTCCAGGTGGGGTCTCACCAGAGCAGAGTAGAGGGGCAGAATCACCTCGCTCGACCTGCTGGTCATGCTTCTTTTGATGCAGCCCAGGATACGGTTGGCCTTCTGGGCTGCGAGCGCACATTGCTGGCTCATGTCCAGCTTTTCATCCACCAGCATCCCCAAGTCCTTCTCGGCAGGGCTGCTCTCAATCCCTTCATCCCCCAGCCTGTATTCATACCGGGGGTTGCCCCGACCCAGGGGCAGGACCTTGCACTTGGCCTTATTGAACCTCATGAGGTTCACACGGGCCCACTTCTCAAGCTTGCCCAGTTCCCTCTGGATGGCATCCCGTCCCTCAGGTGTGTGTCACCTCACAATAACATCGGCCAGCACCCTCAGCACTTGTGGGTGCATCCCATCAGGGCCCATGGACTTGTGTATGTCTGGTTTGGTTAATTATTCCCTGACCTGATCCTCTTCCACCAAGGGTACATCTTCATTGCTCCAGCCTTTCCCTCCTGGTGTCTGGGACCTGGGATTCCTGAAGGCCAGTCTTGCTAGTAAAGACTGAGGCAAAGAAGGCATTCGGTACCTCAGCTTTTCCCACGTTCTGTGTCACCAGGTCCCCTGCCCCATTCAGCAGCAGGCCCACATTTTCCCTAGTCTTCCTTTTGTCACCTGTGTACTTACAGAAGCCCTTTTGGTTGCCTTTGACATCCCTTGCCAGGTTCAATTCCTGCTGGGCTTTAGCTTTCCTAACCTCATCCCTGGATGATTGGACAATGTCTCTGTATTCCTCCCAGGTTACCTGTCCCTACTTCCACCCTCTGTATGCTTACTTTTTGTGTTTGAGTGTTGCCAGGATCTCCTTTTTCATCCATGCAGGCCTCCTCGTATTTTTGCCTGACTTCCTGCTCATTGGGATGGACTGCTCTTGAACTTGGAGGAGGTGATCCTTCGATATTAACCATGTTTTCTTTCTTGGGTCCCTCTTCCCTCCACAGCCTTATCCCATGGGACTCTTCCAAGCAGATCCGTGAAGAGGCCAATACTGCTCTCCTGAAGTCCACAGCATTTTGACCTTGCTTTTTGCTCTGCTCCCTCCTCTCAGGATCCTGAACTCCACCATCTCATGGTCATTGCAGCCAAGGCTGTCTTCAACCTTCACATCCCCAACAAACCCTTCCTTGTTTGTAAGTATGATGTCCACGAATGCGAATAGCACCTCACCTCATTGGCACCTCTATTGCTTGGGTCAGGAAGTTGTCATCGATGCCCTCCACGAACTTCCTGGATTGCTTATACCCTGCTATGTTGTCCCTTTAACAGATATTGAGTGGTTGAAGACTCCCATGAGGACCAGGGCCTGCAAATGTGAGGCTATTTCTAGCTGTCTGTAGAAGGCCTCATCCACTCCTTCCTTCCTCCTGATCAGGTAGCCTATAGCAGACGCCCACTACAATGTCATCCATATTGTGTTTTTTACAGATAGCTAGCTTGCTGGTGCCCTTCAGAAAAATCTGCAATCCCCCAGTGGTCCAGAGACTACAGGCTGAAAACACTGTCTAAATCAATGCCAAACTGCCATCCCGGACAGTTCTGCAAAACTGATCCTTTTTCCAGCACGTGAGAGGAAGCTACATACAGGTACTACTTACACGTAGAGTGTCACTGAATGCATACAGCTGGCTACCATGGCAAAAGCTATGGCCAGCTGATGGGCTCTGCTGGTTTCAGAATTACCACTTCAAAGATTTTAACAGTTAACTAAAATTATCATAAAACTGTCTTTTAGTAAGGCAGGTAATAACAGCCTTTACTATACCTGGGGAAAAGATACAGCACCGCTTCAGACCCATAGTGTCCAAAATGTAAATAGAGTTTAGGCACTTCCACCTTCTCTAAGAGCACTCCTTGTCTTGATGCTTTGTTTTGATTTAAAAAAACTTCTCTGTAGTAGACTACAAACAGGCACGCAGGTGCAACTGAAAGTCAAACATGAAGACTACTGCATATTCTTTTAAAAAAGGTTCAAACTTGGTTGCATTTTCTTTAGGAATATAATCTCACTGTGAATGTCTGTAAACTATATGGCTCCCTCTTGTGCCTATTAGACAACATTTCAGTGTACAAAAAAAAAATTTAACATTAAGCCATAAATATTTGGGCTCTGTTCACCCTTCGGTAGGCGTGCAATGCCCATAAATGTTAATGGAAGTCACACGCATACCTTCCAGGGGAAGAGAAAACCTGCAGTTCACAAAATTTCTCTTTGGAACAAACTACAAAAACATCTTGCAAACTACAGGTCTGCTGCAATGAAAGTACTCTTTTGACCATTCGCTGTATTTTGATAGCAATGCAGAGGCCAAATACACCTTTAACGTACATCTGTAAGAACTTTTAACTATTTTTTAGTTATCAAATTACATATGTTTAGAAAGGTGTCAGTATGGTTTATAGAGCCTGGCTAACATGCTCAAGGGTTTATTTTTGTCTACTCAACATCCCACCTGTTTCTGCTTATCAAACCAGACTACAGTTTAGCTTGCAACAGCTGTGAAATTCATAAATCTGCCCATTCTTCATGTGTATCCAGACTAAGCACTTGGAGAAAGAGTTAGAACTGCAGCATTCTGAGAAAGCCACCCTTATGGAGAAGCTAGGGAAATAAAACAGACCAGCACTTGTCAAACAACGTTTAAAACTGCACACCTATCAGAAGCCAAATTATTTTAATAACAGTCTAGCAATCCTATTTGTAAAGAAAATGAAGCATTTGAAGAAATTATTTGTTAACCCTTTTATTCCCCCAGTCATTAGAAACATTTTGCAGACTAAAAATGCTGCAAAGGAATTAAAATATTTTGCCTGCACAAAATATTCCCTTTTTCAGTGTCTTCAAACAAAACACCTTTTATTTCAAGATGCTACTAGTTTTACTTTCTGCAGTGGAAGAGCTATAAAGAAAGTAAATGCAGTTATATGATTTTTGTATTACAAAAAGTGTATTTGTAAATTTTTGAAAATATTAGTCTGCATACCTGAAGCAATATCAAATTCCTGGTTATACAGGACAGCTTTCACTAAAACACTTATGCTAAAGTAGTAGTAGTACTGAATGAAATCATGGTATACAAAAATCTAACATTCACTTTCATAAAGATTGCAGAGTACACTGCCTTCTTTAATAGGAAAGTGGTTTTGCTTTGCTTTTTTTCATTTACATGATGAATTTTTCTCTCCCCACCTCTTCTTTCCTCTTCCATATGCTCATGAATTACCCTTAGCACCAGTATTTTGTGGGTCAACTTTGTTCATAAAATGATATGAGTGCATGCAAGATGATACTAAAATTCATTTCAGCTTTTCTGAATAATGAAAAATGGTACTTTGTTGTAGGGAAGCAAGAGGCTTTTTTTTCCTCTATGAACTTTTTTCCTCCACCATTTCATAAATTACAAGCTCTTATTTTTGAGAGCAGAAACAGAAATCAAAGAGTTTTAAAACTTTTCCATGAGTTTTCATTAAAAGCATTAATAATAGGTACCCAGTACATTCACTTGGCACTCCTGGAGCCAGCTGAAATTATATATCTTCCTAATGTGACATTTACTGAATACTTGTAAAGAAACGTTCAGCTGAAATTGCAGTTATGTGGCAGTGCTGAAGCATGGCACCAAACAAGCAGAACACACCTAAGATTTACCTAATCTTTATTACCACTCATTCTCCAAAGAACAAGTAAATAAAGCAAATGATTCCTACCTGATCTACCTTCATGCTCACTTTCAACATGAAACAACAGCTGTATTATATAAGAACATAAAACAAGCAATAAAAGCATTTGTCAGGAGAACAACAAAAAAAAAAAAAAAAAAAAAAAAAAAAAAAAAAAAAAAAAAAAAAAAAAAAAAAAAAAAAAAAAAAAAAAAAAAAAAAAAAAATCTGGTCTAGATTTCTGACCACAATAGATTTCTGACCACAAGTGACCAGAACCTACATTTTAACAGTTCATACAGAAGGCAACAGTACAATACTAAACACTTTCTTGGGTATACTAATATAAAGCTCAAAGAGAAGATAGCCATTTATTTAAACACTATTTCCACAAAGGTTTCCCATTGCTGCAGATCAAACTGAACTGAATCAGTCTCAACAAGATCAGACTGAGAAGTCTTTCTCCATGAGTTGCCATATCAGCTTCCATAGAATTGCAAATGTAAAACAGAAAATTTAACAGTGCAGAATATTAAAGGCTTGTTACCATGTACAGCACATCACCATCACTGGGGTTCTAAAGACAGTCTTTCTTTGCTCAAACTGTAGCTTTTCTTAACAGTCAACAGCATGGACCTTCATGCAGAATATAAATTATTTTTTAGTGAAACATTGTTTTGACCACATTAGCTTAAATGCTACACAAATGATCTTTGATTAGTTTTAAGAGACAATAAGAGAAATAGCGTGTATTTGCCATCCTTAAGCAGATTACGTGCCACATGAAACTTTCATAAACAAAAAATGTTTTTGTCAAACATTTAAGCTGCTTCTCACATAACAGATATCTCATGCTTCAACTGATGTTACACCACTGCATTTTACATAAATTCTTCAGTTGTGCTTGTATCACTTTGATATCATTCTACATGTATTCATCAATCACTGACAAGCGGTTCTGAAATACTGGACACATGGCAGTCAACATCCAGGGTTTCATTCCAGATCTCATTTCTCTGTAAAACTGTATTTCAGGGGGTTTTTAATTAATGTTGTGACCACATAACCTCTCACATAATACTCCTAGTGCAGGATTAGTCAATGAAAATGATGGAACTAGTCATAGTGATAGCTTAGCTATCTGATTAAGTACTGCAACAACATGAATAGCAGTTGGAAGAATTGGATAATGTTACACAATATTCTGCTAGTAACTCTTTAAAAACAGTAGAACTATTTAGGGGTAAAAAGATATTCTAAAGAAATAAAATTTAGGAGTTCTGTTTGCTCAGGCAGTATACTTTGAGAAAAAAAGTGAAAAGCTGGAAGGTCAAGTGTGGACTGGCAGCCTAGAATAGCACATGGCAAGAAAAGAGAGTTGGCTAAACTATCGTTTCCTGAATTGTGACACCTGGAAGGAAGAATTTTGTTCCTTCCTGATATTAAAGCCATTGTTCCTACCCTACTCCTTGCCTCAAAATGAGGTGCATCTTCTTTGGTTTTCACCCAATATTTTCAATGACTTTAGTTTTCAAAGTGTATCCCTCCTTATACTTGGTATATTGACACCTTGTCTGAAACATGAAGTTCTTCAAACACCAAACAGCTATGCAAAATAATTTAACTTTTGTTGACTTAAAACAGTTAATAGAAAAGCTTTGGAACTCTGATAACGTTAAAGGAGAATAGAATTGCTTAATGTCTTCTGACCTCTCCTATGGCCAAAAAAAAAAAGTCCCTAGATCACACAATTGTGGAAATTCAGCACATAGAGTCTCATGCTTTTTACACAGATTGTGCCACAAAAAGCTTTGGATGTTTGGAGATTGGGCACTACCTTGACAACAACACATCACCGTTCGCTTACAACATCAATTATGTCTAGACATCAGTCAGAGTAACAATTCTATCTTAGAAACTCAATTTAAATCATTACTTCAGAACATGATGAAAAGTTCACCCTTCTCAAGCCTCCCCATACTCAAATTGTTACCAGATGGGTTTATCTTTGTATTTGAAAGCAATCAAAATAATTATGTTAAATAGAACAGAAAACAATAGGTAATCCATGGTCATTGGAAATACAACATATACAATGGTTTTATTCTATGTCAATTAACCATTATAATTTTACTTTGTTTACTGCAAATTATACATTTTTCAAAGAGTCATAGAGGCATAGGTTGTAGATCTCTGCAGGTCACCTAGCCCAGCTTCCCACAGGCAAACTTCTGGAGTTTGGCTACCAGTAGCAAGTTGAAAGCAATAATTGGATCATCCCTTATCTCCTTTTCCTCAGAATAAACAAATCCAGCTCCCTCAGTCTCTCCTTGTATGGATGAAGGGCTGAAGCAAATGACATCTTAATAGCCCTCCCCTGATCTCATTCCAGTTTATCAACGTCTCTTGTACTGGTGGGCCCAAAACTGTACAGTATTCCAGATGAAGCCTCACCCAATGCCAAACAAAGGGCAGTAATCACTCCTCTCAATCAACTAAATACATTCTTACATATTCATAAGCCTACTGAACTGCCAAATTTTAACAGCAGTTCAAAAAACAGCAGGAAATTGCTTTAATGGTTCAAACCTCTAAGAGTAATACACTTGCTCTATTATTTAGCATCACTATTTTCACACCTTCCTCAACAATCATCATGAGAACAACATATACTATATGCTACATTTAAGATGCTTACCTGAATAACTTTGTAGAAATAGGCATACTGTCGCGCTGTATTTTTATATTGGCTAAAAACATCATGTATGGCCTGAGTTGACTGAAGATACTGCACTTCATCTTCTTCAAAATAGAGAGGAGTATCATATTCAGTGGGGAGTGTCTGGATGTAGGGCAGCCAGAAAGAGCTGGGGTTGGCTCGCTCACAAAGAAGATGGAATGCCAACGTTATATTGCCCATGGCTTGAAGAATTCGATCTTGAGAATACAGGGATCCTGAATTAATCCAGAAAGGTGAGGCACTAAATTAATTGTCCATGGAAAATATAATCCTATGTTCACTTTAAATGAACATGATGAGATAACATGTAAGAATTTTCAACAAAAAAAAAGTTTTTCAGGTTTCTAAAATATTTAGCTGCCCACATTGTATTATGCTGCAAGTTATTTGACACAGTAAATGCCTCATGTACAATTGCATGATGTAAGTCATGAAGAAACTAGAACAATACTCTCAGTACCTCAGAACATTTTATCTCCAAGTGTTATACAAGCTACATGATGTGTTCAAAATAACACACACACTTCTGGAGATATCGAGTGTGCTCAGCCAGAAACAAAGAGGAAAATTAAATTCTTTCCACTGACACTTCAAGCTTCTAGGTATTCCAAACCTGATGGTCGACATGATAAGCAAGTCCTGTAATAAAGGAGATCAGCTAAAAAAAGAAAGTCTCCTACTGAATGATCCCATACATATCAACTTCTTGCTTAAGAACTTCCCTAAGCTCTTACCTAATACTGAATTTTTAGCTGACTCAACGGTCATCAACAGTTTTCTAGGAACCCATAGAAACAATTCTTCAGCCTACAGAAAGGAAAAAATGCATAGATGGTCAGTTAGCATTTATATGATATGCCAAGTGTCTCAAATATACATCGTCTTTAAATTACAGGTTGTTTTCTTTTTTTTTTTTTAAATTATTCTGAATCAATATTCTTCCTTCTCTTCCACTGCAAATTAAACAAACATGCTATGCTTCATATTGCGGTAACCAAATGTTCCAATCTGCATTACACAAAGCTTAAAATAAAGACACTTAAGTTTACAAAATAAAATGCTTCAGTTTGGAACTGCTAATGTGTAGATTGCCCACACAACCTCAAAACTACCAGATACATTATATTGCTATTAATTACGTGATCAAATATTTTCTCCCAGTCCAGGTTTTTTCACATTGTCCATTCTTATTTTAGCAGAACTGTTCAGGATTTTTACCAACCAGTAGTGCTAGCCTTATTAACCATGTGCTACCAAAGCCCTAAAATTAATATTATATGCTCATTTTCTAATATTCTTTCTACAACAGCTGATTGTTCTTCAAAGCTGTTTCCCATCTGTAAAATGGGAATGGAAAGAGGCAATCTTGAATGCTTACCTTTTAACTGTTATCTAACTGTGTGTGTCTATATTCCTTACCTGATGATCAAAAGATATTCTTTATAATTATCAGGTAATTTTGTTTTTTTCATTTTCACTGGAAAATAAGTATTGCATAACTCTTTCTGAGGCAAAAAGACCAGTGCTTTAAAAGAAGGGACATGAAAGAAGAGAGAGATGTGACTAAGTAGTTAGAAAACATGGAAGAGAGGGATACATCAATGGGGTAGAGTACTCTGGTGATTATGTAAAGAGTATAGGCAACATAAAGAAAAAAAAAGACTGATTAAAAATTCACAGTACTAACCAATAGTCATCAAAAATAATACTAAATTTTATCAACAATTTTATTTCTCAAGTACACAGAGCTGAGAGCGTTTCAGAACAGCAGTTTCATAAGCAGTCAAAAGAGGAAAGGGAAGGTGGTGAGTGTTTCAGAGCTCTGCAGCTACATTCCAAACACGATTTTCTAATCTAAGTCAAATGTTCACATGCTCACCTTTATCTCTCTTGTTGCTTTCAAACCAAACCCCTCCTCTTCAAAGTTAGCTATTTCAAAACCCTCTGTGGATGCTCCATTTTCAGTTGCCCACCTTATCAATTCAGGGAAATAGTCATCTCTTTTTCCATCAAAGACAACAGACAAACCTATATACACAATTTATTAAAAAACAAATGGAGAAATAAGAGGATCTAGAAAGATAAGGAAGTTCAATATAAAAGCATATGTAAAAAGCTATCTGCTATCCCACAGCAGTTCTACTTTGAAGTAGCTGAGTCAGAACTGGTCTTTGTTAAGTGTTACTCAACAGTATACAAATGTCATACCCAATTTTTGTCAACTTAAATATTCTGCCAAACTGTCTTACCAGTCATCTTAAAAACACAACCACCTAAACTGAGCTGTGATGAAATATGAAGCTCCCCTCCTCTTTCCCTGTTAAATAAGCTGAGCAAAAATATTTCCCAGCTTAATACTGATGATAAATGCAATCACCACAACATGTTAATACAGACCCAAGGAGGAATTTGAGAGGCAAGCTGCAATTTCATTAATTCGGCACTGGAAATTATGATAAGCAGATCTCAGGCTCCTTCTCTCACATACAAGGCAGTTGCTTTTTCCTGTAGCACAAGGATCTACTAAAATAACTAAGGTCTGGTCATCCTTCTGACATCACAAAGCTCGTCCACATTTTTACACTTGGCTTCTCCAACAGGCATGTGGTCCACTAGTGAAATCGCAACTCTCATTCATTTCCTCAGCTTTCTCCTTAACCTTCATCTGATTTGAACCTATGCATTATGGTTCCCAGCTATACTCTGCCAGCTTTTCTGTACCTCTTTGCCTCTGTGTTCTCTTCAACCCAAACTCTAGTGTCAGATCACATTAAAAGTGTCCAAACACCCCTGAAATGCTCAGGCCATTTTATGAGTGACAAAATGTCATCAGCAAGTTGCTTACATACAGAGATATTATTAACCTTTTAATCTAAAGATGTATTTAAGAAAGTAGCATTAGTGTATTTGAAATCTTCCCCGCCTCCGAATCACGCATTTCAAGCCCCAGAACCAATCAAATCTGCAGTTAACATAAAAGTGCAAGTATCATCTAAAACTATAGTCTTTGATGATGCAGTATAAAAACTTGATATTGATAAAGTATTTTTTTGAATGCAACGAGAATGTGGTGCACAGTGTTTTGGCTTTTTTTTTAAAAAAACAAGCTAGCATTTCTCCTTTATTTCATAGTCCCTTCAGTATGCTATTTTCTGTGGAATATATTCAGAGCTAAGGCTTCACAAATCTAATAAGACTAGTTGCATAGCTTCTACAGAACTTGATAGGTGTTTATACTGTCTAGGACTTTGCTCTTTTGATTTCCAACATTGACTACTGTATAAGGCTACTGGAAGCTTTTAACATCCAGCTTGTATTTGGAACCATTCTCTAAGCATCTCTGAAATTCTGCCTCTGTTCCTCATATATGATGTGGTCCAATACTTCCCACATTTTTCCAAATTAAAGAGAAAAGCAGCTCCTTTAAATTACAAGCACTATTGGGGAACAATTTATTTTTATACTGAACAAAATATAGTTTAAAATATTATACTG
>NW_008795405.1:14419207-14420575 GCF_000699145.1 Aptenodytes forsteri
AATTTTGCTAATGAGTCAAACAAGAAAAAATTTTAGGAAGTAAAAATATTCAGTTTCAAATTAAGAGTTTTCTATAATCAAGATCATTTTAGTTCACATTATGCAACCCAGTGTTCTATTCAAGAAAAGCACAAAGTATGACACTTTAGGCAATACATAGTCATTTGTACATCTTAGCGTTCCCAAAAGCAATTTATACTTCCTTTACTAATTGTTTAAAGCTCTTATTAAGCTAGAAAACTATGTAGTATAAATTACTACGTTCCATTAAAAACTAGTTTAGTTTTTAAAGACACCATACTATTCATACTCACTATGTATGTAAAAATGCTACATTAAAAGCCATTTGTATGTCAACAGTGCTGTGCTTAGTAGGTTTTGCATCTTTCAAGGTAAAAAATATGTCCTATTAACATAATACGGTTATACTAATTCTACCACTTCTGCCAGCAGCCATTTTCCCCATGAATGTTTCGATCTTTCTGGCACAGAAGAAAGATATAGTGAACAGCCCAACCCCAACACTAACTCTGTTCTTGTTAACCTGAATTACATTTTACCGTAACATATGTATTACATCATAAAAACCAAGACATGTACCACACGTTCATAGAAGCCACAGGACAGCAAAACAATCAAGTTCACCTCTACAGAGCTACAGGATGCAGTCACTCAAAACAGTATCATTTATTCTTCCATATGCCCTCTGCCAATAACTGATGTTCAGAGGTTTAAAAGTCCTTTATGAAATAAGATTCTGATGCGTTAGTCAAAATTATTAAAAACAGGTGTGAAAAGGACATTCCAAGCCTCTAAGTACAGCCTTTGCTTTTTCAAGCAAGTACATGAACCACTCAAGCTCCATTTTAAATGCAGTCTGGCTTTTTTGTTATCACCATGTAAATATCAGAGAAGAAATAACTGTTATTTCCCTGCCATTAAAAACCCCCAGCCATAAAAAAAGGTTAATTTTCCTAAAAGTACACAAAAAGCATTTTTTAGAGCATACCTCCAAATAAAAACAAAGCTAATATGAAAATAAAGTATCAACAACAGTGAGTTGTTGTAGAACATACCAGAGGAAAACTGTTCTAATCTGAAAAATAAGCATACCTTAAACTTAGGAATATTGGCAATAAAACTCCATATTAACTGTGGTACCATAAGTATTTCTTCATTTTAATTATGTGCTTGATTTATAGCATATAGATTTATTAGCTGATGTATTTATTTTGTGCATTTATATATTTTTATTTTGTCATAATTTAATGTCATGATGTTGAATTGCTGAAACTGTTTCCATGTCCAGTAAAGTGTTCAGGTTAAAATAAAATAGTTATAAAATCAAAATTAAAATGTTCAGATTTA
>NW_008795405.1:14420728-14426787 GCF_000699145.1 Aptenodytes forsteri
CATATAGATTTATTAGCTGGTCTATTTATTTTGTGCATTTATATATTTTTATTTTGTCATAATTTAATGTCATGATGTTGAATTGCTGAAACTGTTTCCATGTCCAGTAAAGTGTTCAGGTTAAAATAAAATAGTTATAAAATCAAATTTAAAATGTTCAGATTTATAGAGGCAGAGGGGGAGACTATGCAATCAGGAATCAAAAAGGCCTATTATTCTCAAAGGATTTTTACTTCTAGTCCTTCAGATTGTCATCTCATCACAATCTCAAGCTCTTTTTTCTACTTATCGAACAGAATTATCACAGGATCACCTGTCTGTGATATTAACTCAGAATTATAAGTATTAAAATGCTTAATGCCAGTGGTCATGCCCACCAGAATATTTCAGAAACACTTGCAAGCGTAAAAAGCAACTGCATGTCAGAGAATTAAGATTTTTATCCCATAATAATAGGATTGCATAATATTTATATAGTAATGACAACAAATATTCCTTTTAGCTGTCAACAGACAATTCTTTAGGCAAATCAATACTCTGAGCCACCCTTATCTTACAGTCTTTCACATTTACCTTTTTGCTTTTTGCGAATTTTCTCAACAAGTGAACGAATCTGTACATATTCTTCCCATTCCTTACCAGGACCTGGGGTAGGACTGCTGCATTCTGGAAATAAAAATGCCAAATAAAAATGTTTTAATAAAGAGAGTGTGTGTGTATATATATATTTATATTTTAACATCAGAGAAAAGGTCATGCTTTCACAGCAACTTTAACTGAACCTTAGTATTACTTGTCCTTCAAACATGTTTACATGGGAAACACTATAATCTCCATTGTTATAAATATCCCATTCTTTGAACTGTAATTATTAGACACTTTTAAAATTTTCACAGTATAACTTGCCTCAAGTTATTTTATTTTCTTTTTTTTTCTTAATATTCTTTCAGATTTAAGAAATTTCAAATGTTTAAAAAGCTAGGAAGAAAAAAAGGTAAGCAACCAGACCATTAAGTAGATAGTCTCTCAGATAAGACAAACAAACAAAAAAAAGTCTCTGTTTTCAATAATCCAAGCAAAACACTCTGTTTACATTAGCCTGCTTGCCCTCATTCTTGCTGTAATGAAAGCAGATGATAAGAGCACAGAGCTTACCTTAAGTAATTGAGAAATTTGCTGGTACATATATTTGACCTGCCTAGTCAATATTGTTTTCATAGATGCATGTGTACTGGAAGGCCAAGCAAAGGAATACTTAGGCAAGCTTTAGCTTTAGATTATATCCACAGCATCTCTGACAACATTCTAAATGCCAGTGTGTGGATTTCTTGATCTAAGCTGCATAAATCCAAGTGGACAGCTGAAGATTACCTTGCTCAACTGATATGAAAAATCTTTGTGTTTAATAAAATATGGAAGCTTGACAAAAAGAACAGCTGATACTCGTCTTTGCTTAGAAAATTAGATCTACGTTTTATTTTTGGTAGCAAAGCAGAGGCCAATTGTAGCATAAGCATCAAACTGCTCTGCCAACTCCTTGTCTCTTCTTTGTGAGCAATGCTAAAGAAGAATTCTAATTTTTCTAATGCAACATTTAGATGTGTCCAGGATATGAAAATTTGGACTTGTGTTTCAACAAGAAGTGTAGCTCAGCACGGTTACTAATGACAGTAGAAAAAGTGAACAGTATTTTAGCATCATCGTATGAAATTATGCTCTGCTTTTCATATTTACTAGAAATAATGGATAAGTTCCAAGTTCCTCAACAAGTGAAACAACTTTTGGTCTATACACAGGAACTAAGCACTACAAAAAGTTTCCAATCAACAACAAAATTTTTACTTAAGCAACAAAAATATCAGTGCAATTGAACTGAGTTGTATTGCTGCTTTCCACAGTTAATTTCTCTACTCTGATATCACTTCAAAGTATTGTTCAAATGATAAATAGAAACAGTGCAATTCTTGACATTTACAAGAAAAACATTTTTGACAAAGCTTCAATGTCAAGTTATCTAGAGTAGGGTTTTTTTAATCTAATCTCCCCCAGTGTTTATGCATGTGTTGAGATGTAAAGCCAAAAGCTGCCAGAAAGATGGTATGTCCAATACATACACATATAAATAAGCCAATAACAGTATATACTGAGATAGATACTATAAGATACATACTATACTATCTTAAGCAGGCTGAAATAGCAAGCTTGGCCACTTACAGGAAATTAATAGAATTCACTGGCTTCAACAAGAGAACGTTTTTGAGTGGCCTGCACACCACCCCTTTTCCCAGAGAGGCATAAAAACGAAACTTACTTTGCAATAACTCACTAATTAGATTCAACATTTCCTTTGGAGATACTGTCGCTGTGGCTCCTGTACCTGACTTCTGAGTTTTTACTCGGCTCTTCTTCCCCATCTTCCAACTAAAACAGATTAAGAAGCACACTGTCACCAACTATTAAGAAACAAAATACAATAATGATGAATGGACAAGATCTTCTCTTATTAGTCACTTAAAAAAAAAGAGGATGAGGAGTTGTTTCTGGCACATATATACGTGCAAGTACTATTTGCATGGCCTGAATGTAAGACAACCATACAGTGCAATCTGAAACAATATTTCATGTAGTTGCACATTAATTACCTCAGGGTAATTAGAAACTAGAAATCTTAGAGAGAAAAAAAACATTCAGATCACTTGCAAATTCATTAGTTGTGAACAAATATTATGGATACTGAAGTATCCATGCTATATAAAACCAGGTTATTTTACCTCATCAGCTCCACTGCAGACATCAGCTGAATTAGTATTTGTGACTGCACTAAAGTAGTAATTCAAAATGAATAGAAAATTAGTATTCAATTTCAAAATAAAAATCAAAATATCATATGTATATCTTTACAGCAGCTTCTTGTGGTTCAAGATAACTAGTTAAAGAAAATTTATTTTCAGTTACCACAATAAATGGAACATCATCCTAGGCTGGTTTTCCAATATTCAGAGCCCTTTATTTCATGGAGGACTTAAATCACACAACATCTACTGGAAGGGCAGCATAGCAGGGCATGAAATATCCAGGGAATTTCTCGCATGCACTAGGAGCAATTTTTGATGCTGGCACTGAACAGGCTCCTAGAGGAGGGTTTGTGCAGGATCTGGAACTCATGAATAAGGTAGAACTGCTCATGCATATGACGGCCAACAGCAGCCTCGGATGCAGTAATTGTGAAATGGTAGTGTAAGACCTTGAGGAAAGAAAGGAAGGAAAGAAGCAAACTAAAGGCTCTGGACTCACAACAGTGGAGTTGGGGCTTGCTCAGGGAATAGTAAGCAGAATGCCCTGGGAAGCTATAAAGGAGCCCATGACAGCCAGTCATCTTCCTGAACTCTCTTCTCGGAGCACAAAAACAAACCTTCCCAACACACAAGAAAATCAGCAGGCACAGCAGGAGGCCAGCTGACTGTACATGGGACTCCTCACTGACTGAGCTCAAATGAAACAGAAACATATGTAAAGTGGAAGCAGGGACAGGCAACTGGAGGAGAATATAGATGCGCTGTCTGGGCAAGCAAAGACTGAATTAGGGAGGCCAAAGCTTGTCTGGAGTTGATATTGAAGAGAGATGTGAAAGGCAAGAAGAAATGCTTCTACAGGTACACCATCAGCAAAAGACAAATCGGGGAAAGTGTAATTCAGCTGCTAAATGCAGCAACCTAGTGATGAAAGGTACAGAAAAAGCTGAGGTACCCAATACCTTGGGCATGGTCTTTACCAGCAAGGTCTGCTATTAGGCTTCCCAGGTTTCCGCATCTAGTAGCAAACCTTGAGGGAGAGGAGCTATCAAGTTAAAGGCTATTTAGGTAAGCTGGACCTACACAAGTACGTAGGACCAGATGGGAAACATTCAAGGTACTGAGAATGCTAGCTGATGTCACTGCAGGGCTGCTGGCTATCATCTTTGAAAAGTCATGGTGATTGCCTATGACAGGAAACAGGTAACTTAAAAAACAAACAAACAAAACCCAACAGAAAAGCAAGGTGGGGGCAGGAGGGGATAGTGAATGCAGGGAACTAGATAGTAGTCAGTCTCACCTCATTTGCTGTAGAAAACATAGAGCAAGTCCTAAAGTGAAGCTATTTCCAGGCATGATGGACGTGAATGTGACTGGGATCAGACAACAGACTTCTAAAGGCAAACCATATACAACCAACCTGACTGCCTTCTGAAGAATAAGTGGCTCTGTTGACCAGGGAGAATCAGTGGTTGCCAGTTGCTTTGACTTAAGCAAGGCTTTTAACACTGTCTTCCATAGCATCCTGGTTGTCAAACTGAGGAGACATGGACTGAATAGGTAGACAAAAAATTCCTTGGACCATGAGGTTCAAAGAGTTGTGGTCAATAATTGTAAGTCTAACTGCCAACTGGTTAGGCACAGTATTCCTCAGTGGTCAGTACTGGTCGACACCTTCATCAGATTTGGACGTTAGGACAGAAAGCATCTGCAGCAAATTTACAGATGATATAAAAGAGAGAAAGCAGTCAACATGTTGGAAGGCAGGGCCACCATTCAGAGGGACCTCAACAAACTGGAGGAAGTGGTCAACAGGAACTTTATAAAGTTAAACAAAGGCAAATGTAAAGTGTCCTGCATTTGGGAAGGAAAAAACCCTATACAGCATTACAGCTGCAGACTGGACAGGCAGCAGCTCTGCAGAAAAGGACTTGGAGACTCTGCAGACAGCAAGTTGAACATAAGCCAGCAGTGCACCCTTAAAGCAATGAAAACTAACCGTAGTTTGAGCTGCATAAGCAAGAGCATAAACAGCACGTCAAGGGAATTAATTATTCCCTTCTGCTTGGCACTGGTGAAGCCACATTTAGAGTGCTGTACAGTTTTGGGCCATGCAGCACAGGAGGTACTGGCAAACTGGAGCACGTCCAGAGGAAGGCCTTTAAAATAGCAAAAGGGCTGACACATGAGATGAAAGACATGATGAAGGAGTTGGGTTTGTTCAGTCTGGGGAAGAAAAGGAGCCCACTACTGTCTTCACCTATGTAACGGGGAGTTAATACAGAGGGTGGAGGCAGATTCTTCTCAGGCAAGCACAGCAAAAGGTCAACAGGCAACCGTCACATGATGCTGCAAAGGAAATTCCAAATAGATATAAGGAAACTCCTCACCACGAGGGTGGTTGAGCACTGGAACAGGATAGAGTTTTAACAGTATCTCCAAGAACCTTGGAGAATTTAAAAATTTGACTCAGCAAGGCCCTAAGCAACGTGATTTAACTTTGAAATTAAAGCAGAAAATTGAGCCTCTCAATCTCCAGAGGTCCCTTCCCATTCCCATCTACATTTTTCTATGATTCTACGTGTTACTGCAACTGATGTTTTCACCTCTATATGGGCAGCCTATGTTGTCTATATGATATATAATATCTTCCTGTACAGTATAGAAGATTCTATGTCCAGTCACTTCGCAGTGAGAGGGGAGTCAGACACATTCAGATAACTTCAGACATCTGAAAGATTTCAACTGCCCAAGTTATCAAGATCACCTCAGCCATAGCAGCTTTAAGTTACTCGGCAGTGTGTGATAAAATCCATAAAAATGCTAAAAATTACTGTACAGAAGTAGTACTTTGAATTCCAGGTGTTCTGAGCACTCTGTTATATAGATAAGAGGGATCCTTTTATCCTTGGTCAGTGTAGCTAGCTTACTCAAAATGAAATGTTTCCTCTCGCACTCTATCAAAAAGTTTTGTTCTTTGGCAGCTGGTATTAATATTGGAATATATTGATCAGCAGCTGAAAAGCTGCTTCTCCACACTGACCAAGGCTAAACAATTGCAATCCATATGTTAAGTAACTGTATACAACAGTTCATTTAAATACAAATGCTATACATTAAAAAAATTCTAGTGGGAAAGGTACATAAATCCATGGGCCGAGGCCAACTGTATGAGATTCAACAAGGCCAAGTGCCGGGTCCTGCACTTCGGCCACAACAACCCCATGCAGCGCTACAGGCTTGGGGAAGAGTGGCTGGAAAGCTGCC
>NW_008795405.1:14427215-14447431 GCF_000699145.1 Aptenodytes forsteri
TGGACATGAGGAAAAATTTCTTTACTGAAAGAGTGGTTAAACATTGGAAGAGGCTGCCCAGGGAAGTGGTTGAGTCCCCATCCCTGGACGTATTTAAAAGACATGTAGATGAGGTGCTTAAGGACATGGTTTAGTAGGCATGGTGGTGTTGGGTTGATGGTTGGACTCGATGATCTTAGATCTTTTCCAACTGATTCTATGATTCTATGATCTGGCTGCTTTCATTTTCCATTAAGATTAGCATGAACAAGAAACTGCCAAGCCCAAGACTTATTTTAAATAGTAACTTTGAATGATCAGGAAGCAAGTTAAGATTAACATTGTTAACTTATTAATTCAAAATTAAAGGAGCTCAAAACTGACTGAAAAGACACCACCTCATAACAAAAGGGGGGGAAAAAAAAATCTAAGGCAAACCTATAAGGTGTTTTCAAAAAGGAAGGCAAACAAACCAAATTCTTTCATCTTCCAACACTAAACAATGCAAGAAACAAGACTATCCCTGAGTACATGGAGACTGTGAAGTCCTGGGGCATAACCCCCCACCCCCAATTTTAGCACTCTCTAGTAGATATCAGAGGCTCAAACAACCCATCTGCACAGCTTAATTTTATCAGTCCCCCTTGAGTTGCATAACTTTCCCAATAGAGTTTCTACCATGAAAAGCCCTCATGTGCAGGCTGGTAAGGAGAGATCCCGCAGATTCAATGTGGGAATCACACTGGCTAGTCACATCCCTTGAAGTTTGTAAATGAACACTGGACATCCTTTTGAAAGACATTGCTCCACTACAAGCAATTCTATCTGATAGGAGATTTTATAACATTTTTCAGCTCATATGAAGCAGGGAGTAACGCTTATTGAGATCCATGTTGAATTTATAATAGTACAAACTGGAAATAGGATCAATATAAATGGCCAACCTGCCATAATACAGTGTAAGACAAAGACATCGAAGAACAATACCAACAAAAAAAGAACTTAAAGTTTATTTTCATGGTCTTCCCATTATAAACCTTTTCCTTTTTTTTCCTAGTAATTTTCTCATACCACTAAAAAGATAAACGGAGTGCTTGGTACAGGAGGCCACCTTCACAAAGACTTCATTTGCACATCACCTATTCACTTGAGCGTTCCCCTCTCCCATATGCCATTTATTTTAGACCCTTCTGCTCTTAAGAGAAATCAAGTCAGATGGGTCTGTAATGAATCCAACAGCAGGTTTGGGGACAGAGTCCAAAATCTTCAGGGCAAGAACAATGCAGTTCTGTGTTGATGCATACAAATGGTTTTCTACATTCCCTCTAAGCACAATCCCCTGCACCTGTAGAATCATCAGAAAATTAAGGCACTCACACAGTGTATTCTATGTTACAAGTTATAAATTATGATGACATAGTTTATATCAATCAAGATGCTAATAAATATTAAGATAAATAAGCTGAACAACTGAAATTATTTCGGAGTTGGTTTCTCATTTCTAAGAACAAAGTATGTTTATTGACCAATAAATTGAGGAAGAGCAGTCTAAGTAAATGTTCTGTGTACACAATACCAAAATACTGTGGGCTTTTTTTTTTTCTTTTAAGTTGTATTTAGAGGAAGAATCTGCTTGGAGTATAAACATCCATCAGTAGATTTTTTATAAGAAAAAACCCAAAGACAACTGTGCACATATTATATAAGGAGACATGACAAGCGCCACCATGCAATCAGAACAATGATACACCGATTCCTGAAGCTGTATGAATATGGTACACGGTTAGCACTACATTTTTAATTTTCCCCGTATGAAACGTTAGCAATGAGAACCTATTTTTGCAGTGAAAGCATTGCCAAGAGCTATGTCTAAAGATAAAACTGATTTTAGATTATGTGGACTTCAGCTTCCCAAATATGACAAAAAGAAAAATTTGAACAACATTAAGTATTTGCATTACTATCATCGGTGAATATTGTTTTAGAGGCAAAAAATAATCTCTAGCTGAAATCTGTTCTATGCAAGTAAGAAATTCAAGGCTAATACAAGATCTTTCTCAGCTCCTACTGCTCAGATAACATGCAGCAAAAACATCATAGGAAAAAACAAGTTCGGTGAACACAACTCATTAGATTGATGGCACCATAATCAGAAATGCATTTTTTCAGTAGGATGCTACCAGTATATGAACATGAAATAAGCTCTGTAAGTATCTTTGATCTCTCCTTTGATGCATGTATCTTGTCTAAACTATTGCTTCTTTGTCATCAGAATTTCTATAGAGAAAATATTCTGCATGCATGATTAAATCAGCAAGTCTATCTCACACAAAAAAGCAAAACCAGCACACTGATGTCGTGAGATATCTTGTTATGGAAGTATTTCCTTTTAAGGAATCATCTGTCTTAATCAAAACTGTACTTTTTTATCTAATTCCCAATCAGAAAAATAGGTCTCCGCTTCCTACATTACTCATCTCCATTCACTGCTCAGTTACATGAAACAGATAAAACCATTTAAAATCTAATGTGTCTGACAGATGTATTGTTTAGTAAAAGCTGTAATTTGAAAGGAATTGCTGCTATACATGGTTGTCCAGAAAACATATTCCAGATACCAAACTAGCAGAGCAGCCTCATAAAAAAAATCACATAATGTATTTTATATAATATATAAAAATAGATCATCAAACTTTTTTCAAAATTTCTGAAAACACAACATATAATCTGATTTCACATTTGGCAAAAAACAGTTTAGTTGAGCAATGCTCTCTACCATATTTAACCAGCAAATGATGAGTTATACTGATAACATAAGACCCAATATGGAGAAAGTAAATGTGGTTCCTTTATGGAACTACTTTTTGTAATTAAAATTACATCAGTAAAATTATAGTTCATGAAAAAGATTTTACAGTTAGGTTTCAATTCTACTGAAAACACTGAAATTCCAAAAAGATTTTTAACTTCAGGAAAAACAGTATTTTTTAATTTGAAATAAAATTTCAGATATGAAGCATCTTTTTTGCAAGTGACTGAAACTATTGTTTAGAAAGAAATAAAGTATGAGCCTGCTTCTCAACACAGCAATGAAAGGACAGCCTGTTTGCCAGTACATGCATGACAACAGAAACAGCAATATAAAAATATAGCTGCATGACATGTGGAGAAAAAAACAAAACAAAAAAATCCTTCAGGACTGAGATGAACAGCAGACTTCATAAATATCTGAAGCAGCAACACACATTTCAGTGGAAAAGTGGTTTGGGCTTTTTTTTTTTTTGCAAGTTTGCTTTTCTGGTTGTCTTCTGGTGAATATTTTTTAAGTACTATGCCATGTTTCCTTTCAAGTGAACATTGCTGAAAATTCCTGAAAGCATTCTGCAAAGAGAGAGTATGCTGACAGCAATGATGAATAAGCTTGGTAACACACAACACAGCCACATTTCCAAATATAGTGTATCAGCTGGCTTGGCAAAAAGAATCATGCCAAAACTGGCAGTGAGGGGTGTAAATGATCCATCTCCCCCCTCTAATACTGCTATCAAAGAGCAATTGTGTTGTGTCAGACTTTGAGCCCGTTTCTGCATCACACACAAATAAAATTTTAATGAGCTGTAAAAAATTCCCCCCCCCCTTGACTTACAGCTTTAAAAAGTGAGCATGTTCACCTAACAGCTTTAGAAGGTAACCATGAGAAGTCTGTACAAAAATCCCAAAAGTACTAAAGAATTGCCACCAAGTGCATGTGTTTGCTTTTGTTTTGGTTTGTTTGGGGGTTTTTTTTTGGAAAAAAAACCCACATGACTGCTAAAACATTTTATTTAAGAAAGCTAATACTTATGGTATTAGAGAACTTGACCACATCACAGGATCACCTTTCCTTATGGAAACAATGCCAAGCTTGAATGATAAAACATGGATCTTCCCTAACAATACTTCAGAAAAAACAATCCATTTAATCATTAACAAAAACTCCCAGCTTTTCACATTCACATGACCACCAAGAAGTTCATTGCAGCACTATGTAGAGCTGCAGTTAAATCTGATAGGAAAAAACTATCATAAGGCACTATAAAGGTACCCACCTCCCACTCATTGGGTAAAAATACAAGCTTTCAACCTTTGTTAGAAAACTGTGAATATAATCATTGTGCTAAGCAAACACCATATTAATTTTTAAGTATTTAACTGTGTTAGCTTTAAACAATTTATCCTACATGATGCAGAATATATGAAGTCCTATTTCTTCTGGATGTGCATCTCCCTTTCTTATACAAACCTTTTCCAATGGTCCCAGAATCCTTGCAGTGCTCTCAGTTACCCTCCTCATCTCTTCCGGGACTCCACATTGCTTTCAGTTCCCTCCCCACATGACCTTACAAGGCAAGCAGCATCTTCTTTTGCAGGTTTTGATATAACTGCGCATGCTGGGCAAAAACATCAGCACACACATTGACTGACTAACAGGCCAAGCAGATAAACTGTTCTCAACACAGCTTTCCCTCTAGCAAGCAGACCAACTTATGTTTGGGTTCTCCCACTCTGTCAAATTTGATTAAAAACGTCCAACAAGTTGATGGGTGAAGCAGAAAGAACTGACTGGCAGACAGACCTGACATGATCCTATAAGCCTTATTTGCTTCAGCTATTACTTTTTACTTTACAGAGTAGTAAACCAGCTTCTCAAAAACACGCTGAGCTTTTACAATAACAACCAAGTTAGGAATTCCCACAGCAAGAGTTATCCTTTCAAGTTTAACTTTGCTTCAAGGACTCAGTATATTTCCAATGCAGTATCTTAACATTGTATCTTCTTTAATTCAGATCCTTGTAGATGCTAATTACATTATGTTCTCATTACATAATAGTTCCCACCCCACGCATCTTCTTGGCATATACTAGCACAGAAGGTGAGGGGTGCAGATCTAGAATCAGTATTAGAAGGACAGATATGGGTCGACAAGGGCAGACAAGGAGAAGACGAGGGAATTCTCAAACCATGCAAAGAGCACGGAGAGGTGAGTGTAGTAGGTGGTTGTGGGATATGTTCCTTGGCTGCATCGAGAGGGAGGACAGATGAGTAGGATGTACACAAACCAGGCTTGCAATTTTTTTTCCCTAGTTTGATTGCCTAGACTAAGTCATTTTCCCCTCTACTTCAGAGGGGGAAGTGTATCATCTCTTGTATCAACATATGTTGAGCAGCCGGGGTCTTAAGGGACAAGCTTAATGCTTATAGGCAGTTGACAGGAGTTCTCCAATCTGTATGTAGGAGAACACAGTTTTACACTTGATATGACCAGGTTTACGGGGAATGTGATCTTTTGCTTCCACTGATCAAGTGGGTTTTTTTTCTCCTAAACTTGAATCTTATGACTGCGGGTAAAAAGATAAACACATTTTATAGCAAATAGAAAGCATGAAAGCAAGAAGTGTAAGAACAGTGTGGGTGGAGGAAGAGATCTATGATCTTTAAGAAATATTCAGTTTATACATTTACAATGAACACTATGTTTGCTTGTGAAAACCACCTACCTCATGTCACTTGGAAACCACATTAACACTCTCATCACTCCTAAGGTATTAATCTAGATGTTCCCACTAAATAAACGACTAATTAGTTACTGATTCAATCCCTTTCCCCCTCAGCTCTCAATCTCTCACCTTTGCTGTACTACACCCCTTCTCTTCTTGCTGTTGATTCTCCTCTCCCACCACTGCCCTTTCCTTTTTCTTCCATTTCTTCATTTCCTCTATAAACTAGCCCTAAAAGCTCTACTAAATACGGTGTCATTACAGTTCATTGTGTTTGCATACTTTCTTTCTCCAGCACGTTTCTGTTCTTCTATTTAGGTTGTAAGCTCTTTTGGAAGTGGGACCTCCTGTGATTATAGAGTGCTTATAACAAGACAGCTTTTTTTGTTTTTCAAACAGGATCTGAAGTATTACCATAACACTGATAATGCTGACAAAAATAACCTGCAGAAAACACTAATAAGATTAATGATAGAAAAGCCCATACTGTTTCCACTTTGTATTTTAAGTGAATGCAATCGTATGTAAATTTATGTTTCCCAAGAACTCCCTTAGCCATAACCCACACTATTTCATTCTTTAAGAGCTAGCTTTGATACACGTGCTCCTTGTGGCAAGATGCTGTACTCTGAACCAGTCCAATGCACAGCCCAGCAAATAGAGTGCCCTAGGTTCTTCTGCTCTCCCAAAACAACTTGCACCCCTCAAATGCAGTTCCTTCCTGTAAGTTAAGACTGTAAACTCTCTCCTATATAAAATATAACTGCCATGCTTAGATTTTTCATCTGATCTTCAAGTCAAGAATGCTGTCTCCAGCAGCAGCCCACAGCTCCAGACACGCGTATTCTGCAGGACGAGGGAGATCCTGGCACACACATATATTGGTTATACCCTGCAGTTTTCTTCCAGTTCCATCTTATGAGATTCTGCTTACCATTCCTCCCTCCTTTTCTAGTGTCTGCTCCCCAGATTCAAGACCCCATAAAGTCACAGGGCTTCTTCCTCAGTCTTGATTAAAAAGAATTCACCACATCCCCTAGTATCTTCCCATCTCTAAAGAACAGCACTGAGCACCATCCACCACCTCCTGGAGGAATAGTGAGAATAGAGGTTGCTTTGCTCTGTTTCTTTTCAAAGTCTACAGTTTTCATCCTCATCTTAGTCATCGTTATTTCTCTTCTCCCCCCAGCCTGTCTTTTACCAGAGGAAAAGTAACAGTGGCAGCAACCAAGAGAGGGTACTTAGAGAGCTACAGGAAAAGCACGACAGAGGGATTTTTCTCCAGTATGTTCACCCAGCTTCTTGCGGCCCAAGCTGCACCGTAGTAAGCTTCCCTTCTTCATGAGGTTGTGAAGTTACCCAGGTCAGCTTCTCCTACTGCATACAGAATTTCAGTTTTATTTTCCTTTCAAAGGCCTGATTTAGCCACATGACCCATTTGTAATGGGACTCCACACACTTCCTCTCTCAGGTAAAGAGAGTGAAATAGGTTGTCCCTGTCACTTCTTAACAAGAACAGTCTTCCTGAGATAAGCTCTCTGCAAGCCTCATGTTTTTTGATTCAGGTATTCCTCCCCACACCTTTCCTCTTCTTTCACAATCAGTTAGCAGATGGATTTTATCCCATTCAGGAGGTAGGTAACTTTTAATCTCTACCTCCACTCTCTGGGCTACTTGCTTCTCCCAAACACCTATCTTCAAGAAATCTACCAAGCACAGTGGCTGTAAGCTCTGCTATTCCTTAAAGTAGGAACAGTATCATATCAAAAGTACAATCATCTAAAATTAACCAATTAAGACTGATTAAGAATAAATTCTTAAACACTGAATGAGCAAAAGAAAAGAACTTACTGGCAAAAAAAATCATTAGAAACATATGTCTATATTCTTAATGCTTCCAAATGAATGCTTTATTTCTCTTCCTACAGGATGGGTTTGAGTACAGTTACAGTATATGCATTTGTCACTACTTTAAAAACAGGTAATGTCAGCTAAGTACATCAAAAACCACTGTGAGATAACATTTTTGCTTTTGTACTTACACAGAAAAATCCAGTTCATGCAAAGCATCTTTTTCAAAAGATCCTACTTTTACTTAATTCTACAGCTGGGCTGTTTACTAAGGCATAAGACAGTCGCATGACTGACTTGTGTTTCAATAAACCCAGATGTAAAATACATTTTGATTGTTTGTGAGAACACCGCTTACATATTTTATGCTCAAAGAGCTGTTTGCTCTGACTGTGTAATCCCAAAAGCAACCCCCTCAACATATACAAGAAACTTTAAAAAGGTTTGGTCCACAAAAGGAATGAGATTAGTTGTTGTCAAGGGCTACCCTCCCATCACTCACATAAGAAAATTTCCCCAAACTGTAAAACCATAAATACAGAAATGTCAATACTGCCCCAAATATTTATTAGCTAGTATGTCATAGCTATGCAAGACTTGTAGTTAGAAAGTTACCTTGGTTTAACCTATTATCCTGTACACATACATCAGGAAATAAACATACTAGACAATGTTTAATTTCAAATGTTCAAATGCTAAGACATGAACTAATGACTACATGCTACCTAAGCCTGTGATTTGTAAAGATCCAAAAATTCCGTAAGTTTCCAAAATAGCTCCTGTGATAGCTTAACACAACATGTTCTACTTCCCATTGCAACCTGCCAACAATGCTCAAAATCACTTTAGTGCATCATTTCAGGCAGTGACTTCTTGAACCATGCTAGCATGCTCACAAAAAGTAAGTGTACTTACTTCACAGGGTAAATACAGGATAGTCACTAAAACTACTTTACGTAAACCTTAATATCAATGATGACTTACGTGATCAAGAGCTAGGACCTTTTACCACTGTTCCCTATACTTTGCTTAGAGACAGACAAAGTGACAATGGTAAGAAAATCAGTCATTGCTGATGACTATGAAGTCATGAGTAAAAGTTAAAATTCAGCAAAACTAAGTTAACAGAGGTGCAACAAAACAGTACAGCACTCACTACATTGCTGCAAAGTGAACAACTAAGACCAGAAGTTCAGTCCCCATTCAAGACAGCAGACATGCTTTGAGATATTGACAAAGCCTTGGATGCAATTTAAAACTTTAGGATGATGGTATCTAACCACACATCATTTCAATGGGAATTGGTTTTTTTAACCCAAAATGTACATTTCACATGGGTCAGCCCTCACTGCAACTGCTTCTTAGTCACTAAGAATCATAATTTTAACTACCAAAAAAGAGGCAGCACCTCTTTAAAGGGGTGGAAGAACTTCTAACAAGAGGTTAATCCATTCCTACATGTATTACTTAAAAAGAGTGTGAGTGTGTGTAACATCAGAAGTATTTTGTATGTAAATTCTCTAGGATGCACAAAGAAGATGCATATTGGATATATATCACTATATATTACTGCATCTGCTTCACATAACAGCTAGGGCAGAAGAAACTGAGCCTGGCTGAATAGCAGAAAAAATTTCTTGGGTATCACTGCATAGATTTTTTTTTTTTTAAAGTCCTTTTTAATTGCATTATAGTCAATGGCATACATAATAGTAAACTAGGCAATAACATATATTCCAATTAACTGGACTGTCTCCAAGGAAGAGATTTAAAGCTGAAGATTCTTAATGCCAAGGACTACTGTTTAATTGCAACAATAATTCCACTTAACTGGAACGCCCTCAAGCAACCTAGTAGCAATTGGGCCCACGATTACTTCTATGCACTGAAAAATTCTCGACCCGTTCTGTTTATTTTTTGTCTTAACACCTTTGCCTACCCTCTGCTTTCTACACATATCGCAACTCCAATATGATTTACTATTGCCTGCTAGGCTGCTCCCTTTCAATCAGGTAATTACGTAGGGCCATCATACTGACAACCCACATCTCCAATCACGGCATAGGCAGCAGATCCTATAAAAGTGCTCGCCACAGTTTCTGGGCCCTTCTAATATAACTAATCCACATGTCAAAATTTCTCCTCCAAGCAGCTAGGTGATGCAGATGTAACTGTACATCAGATATGCCACGTCTTTTCATTCAAAAGGGCTTCCTACCCACACAGTCCTTGCAATACTTACATGAAGTGACAAAAAAAATTCTTGCAAATTTCTAACAAAAAGGAAGGAAAGATGATATCCACAGCAGAAAACAAGTTTCTACAAGCTTTAAGACCTGTTCTATGCTATGTGGCAGCATATGTGATTTTTGCCCTCAAAATGAGTTTCATTATACATTCATGTGTTGTAACAACTTAAATTGGCTGAATGCTTCAATACCACTGCTGGAACCAAAAAAACCGCTTAAGAACCTATATTTGGACACTGAAATGACACTACCCAGTGTGCATGATTAAATTGTGCTTGAAGTTATAAATATCTGAATTCAGCTACAGTTTTGTGTTGTTTCCTGGAATACCCTGTCCTTACAGAAGAGAATCTAAGCAGTTTTAAAATAACTGCTGTATTTTTCTCTAGCTAAGACTGAAGCACAGCTGTTCCATCAAGCTTCTGCCCACAGCATATTAACTCCCTAAAGGTGTGCTCAGAGATGGTACTGCTGGCACTTCACCCTGACCAGTACAGAAGTGTCCATTCAATGCATAATCAATGCCAAGGACCTCCAGGCTGCAGCCAGGAACCACAGTACAAACTAGTGTGAAGAAGAAAAAGATAACAGTATGGAGAATTCCAGTGGGAATTTGTGTGCCTTTTCTTAACCTTTCTAGGACACATGGGAATATCTACGCCAGTTAATGTGCTTGCTGTTAAATGATGTTGTGTGCCTTGTACAATTCTGAAAGTCACCAGACAGCTCATGTTGAAAGAGGATTGAGTTTATGGTAGCAGGGAGGAAAAAAGAAGTTTGGAGTGGTCTTCCACCTCCGCGAGAGCATGCTGCACTTTTTCACACCAAAATAGTACACCTACCTGTGTTCCTGCTGCGGGTGTGGAGTGACATCAGCTATCAGTATATAAAAAAAATATCACTGGTCATTCTTGGAAATAACAAATCAGCATTACTATCATTCATTCCATATATACCCATGTGAAGTTTGAGGAAAATTGAGCTCTTCATTATATGGTAAGGTTGTGCAATGGTTGCCAATGTGTAAATTGTAGCAGTGCACAGATTTACTGCAATGCAAATGATAAAAAGAGCAGCTCCAGAGTATTTCTTAATAGCTGAAAGGAAAAACTTTCCCAATAAAATTATTACAGACCTGCCCTGTAGCAGGTGCTAATGATTAGGGGCTTTTTTTTCTGGGGAACCCTCACTGAAGAGACCACAGCCCTCAAGCCCAGTTACGATTACGCTTCAAGATACTGTAATTTTAATGTCCTTAGAAAACACCCATGGCAGACCAAGCACTCAGCATTTCTAAATCCCAAAAGAATACTATTTTTACAGTTTGGAGAGGAACTTCTGACAACATTTAAGTGCTATGCACATTGTAAAAAAAAGAATTTAAGAAGCTTCTGCTATGAATGCCTGATAAATGATGTAATTGAGGGCTTAAGAACAGTTAGAAAGCCTTCCAAACCCACTTGCCTTAAGCCCACTCCCTATCTAGTGGTTAAAATGGTGACTATTCTAGAAAGTGTGACTAGAAGTTTCAGGCAAAATACTAGCAGTTTTCTGACGTTTTTATTCTAGACCTTGAAAATGAAGGAGCAGGTTCCTCCAAGCCCCTTTTTATCTCCTGGCATTCACAGTCAGCAACTTGAGCCCTTAAGAGTCTCCTCCATGTTTACTTGAACTAGTGACACTGCAGTGGTTTGAAATAAGAAAGCTTTTAACATAGGAATTTACTGGGCTGTCAGGAACAAGAAAGATGCAGCAATATTAAGTATTACTTGGCTTCACCCTGAGCTTTCAGATGTTTGATATAGTAATAACCAAAATGTATACAGACCACAAGGCACTGTAAACTACCATCAGCTTCTCAGAATTTTAATCCTCACAATTCAGAAGAACTATGGTAGAACTGCTTGGTAGCACTTTTTTTTTTTATGTTTGCAGGTGACAAAACAGACCAAAGCAGAAATATTTTGAACATTTATTTTAGCACACACAGAGTAAATACATTGCCCCCTCCAGTCCCAGAACACATCCGGGAAGGCCACACCACTTTCTGGACAAAGCCCTGTTCTCTGTATTAAGGGAGAATGATTGAACAGCATCTTTTCACAAGATAACTGCCTCAAGTATACTAATGCACTGTTAACATGCCTGCTGAAAATCAGTTTTCCTACCCTGCCTTGTTTTGATGCAAACCACTAGCCATGCCACCAACCTATCCCTCTGACCCCTAGGCAGACCATGTACCAAAACCCAGAGTAGGGCTGACCAGACCCTACAAGTGATATTCCAAAGTGTTCAGATAAGGAGCTGCAACCATTTCTATAGTCCCCCTACGAACCCCTAGGAAGCCTGGGTATCTCTTGCCTCTGAAGTCTCAGTTTAGAGGGGTCAATGTTCTTATTTCTAACTACCTACATTCCAATTTTCCTGGGGCTACCTCATTCCTGCACTGCCAGCATAGATAACCCACTTTCCTCAGATTCCAACAGTTTGGACCTTCAACAGTCCCAGGCCTCTGGAGATCCAGCACTTACCAATCTCATCTTAGACCTGCATGGCTTCCTGTGCCGCAGCAAGGAGCCACAGCTCAAGAAGCAGCTTGAAGGCCTGGTGCCACAGCTAGAGGCCTGTCTCCTTCACCAGGAATACTGCTGTTTCTTCTTCTCCGGTAAAGGACCATGAACCGCACATTGCATTAACGAGCAAGCCACATCCGAAACACTTGCAAGATGAAATTTATATCCATCAGCCCAGAGTGAAAATTTGCTCCTACCTCATACTCTCAAGAACAAGAGAAAAAGCAGCAGAATGACTCCTGACGAGAGTGGCTGATACTGTTAATATTCTGCTTCCCAGTTCTTGTAGCTGAGTTTCCCGCTTCCACAAACAGAACCACTATCTACTAGTCTGGCAAATTTCTAGATAGAGACAGATGACTTCCACTCCAACCAATTCTTCCTTATAGAACACAAAGGACAAACTGAATATGAACACCGTGACTATTATCATAGAGAAGCCGCTCCTGACATCTTGCTGCATGTGATATTGGTAAATCTCTATCCACCAGCAAAAAATGCATTCTGGGAGCAGCAGTACTTTCCAAAACTAGACTGCTCATGTCCTATGCCTTAGGCCAACGTGTCACATACTGTCAGCGCAGAAGTCTGCAGAAACGTGCTCAAACCAGCTTTTTGTTATTAACCTGATCTGGCATTTCTGAGAGTTTTCTGGAAAAGATACAACTTTATCTTTACAGAAGGTAAAATGTTCCTCAAAGTTGCACAGAATTTTGCTTTCCTCAAGTACAACAGTAAACCCTGGTAAAACAAATTAAAGCTGCATCACTACACTAACTTCCCGACTTCAAAGTAGGCATATACTGTACCTTTAAGACTATGACCTTTGTTTAAGAGTTTGCAAGTTTTTGGCTGTTCATATCATTATATGAAACTCTGCACTGTACCTCCAAGCCACTTGCATAGACCAACTACAAGACACCACAAAATAAAGTGAGCAGTTATCGCATTAGGCTGTTGTTTCATTTTAGTCTTCTAAATGCCCAAACTCAAAGTGCAATGGGACAGGTTTTTTATATTCAGACATTGATTCAAAGATTTAATAAGCCAGAGAAACAGGCTGTACAAGCCAGGCATCTTACAGTGGCAGAAAGAAATCACAACATTATCTGTCATTGTCTTGAAAGCAGGAATTCTGTTTTTTAATAGAGCATTGAGGAATGCAAAAATTGTAATTTCATGAACCCTTATAGAGCTCACTATTATTCCCAAGCATCAGCTAGGAACAAAGTGAGAAATAACTGCTTGAATGCTGACTTTTAGAAAAAGGGGCAGAGAACAGATACCAATCTGAATCTGACAACCACATGAAAACCCAACAGTCATTTTCTGCAACTCTAAGCTTTAAAGTTATATCAGCTTCTTCGCTGTATCAGCACACAACGCCTCTCAAATTGGTCTGACAACATCCATTTTACTTGCTCCTGACTGACAGAATCAGGTGCAGCATACTCCAGAGGGAATGGATGCTTCTCTATTTTAAGGAGAGTTAATATATTAATATGCTATCAACGCAACTCTGCTTAGCAAAGTGGAAGATTAAACGTTGTTGCTGGTCATCCAAAGTAGACAGCCATTTTTCCTTCTTCACCAGCCAACCCTTGCTACTGTCTGCAAGTCTAAAAATACTATTCCAGCAAGCGAAGTTCCTTGAGGAAAGAAATTTGTCCATGCATAGCTCAGCTTCCTGTTGAGACCCACTTTATTTGGGGAAGGCAGCTTCCAAAGAAAAGATTATCCAGTTGCAAGATCATAGATACATATAAGACAGCCTCCAAACATTAAGACATACCAGGAATATCCAAACCCGGGCAGTATTACCCTCCACAGTGAGCAGTAGTAGTTACAGAAGTGCTGCTGGCTTAGAGGGGTTAGCAATGGAGTACCACAAAAAGACTGTTGAAATGTATTAGTCTCATCAAGTTCCTGAATACCAGCAGCTCTAGCCATGCCACCTGGAAGCTCACAGACCACCCAGATGCCACAGCCTGTACAAGGCAATGGAGCATTGATTCAGAAGGGTGTGAGCCTATTTTGAAAAGTCAATTTATGTAAAAAAACCCCTAAAAACTGGACAAATGGGTCACAGGCTTTTAGATACACACCAGTAGCTATTTCCTAGTAACATGTTCAACAAAAACAACCTATGCAGATGCATTAAAGAAATGCTTTTGTATCAAGGGTTCAATTGGTAGAACTTAATAAATTAACCTGTAAATAGGCACAGGGCATCAGCAAAGACTGGAAGATCTGAACATTTTATCACTGGTTTTGAAGAATTAAGCACCCCAACTTTGTGAACATTAATATCAACCTCTATTCCATTCCATTAATAGTCAATGGAAAAGCATATTGGCAACAATTCATTACATCCCAATGAAAATCTGGAAAACCAGTTTTAAGAACAGAATAAGGTGTAGTGTCTATCAAAGCAGTAAAACAGAACCATTTTGACAAACACTGAAATGCTGCCTACGCAGGTATTAAAAATGTAACAAAAATCATCCATATGCCTGATCAGAACACCTTCACCTTTAGACAAAAGTTTTCAAAGTGATAAATCATAGTCTGTTGTATTTATTAAAAAAAAGTAGCATCAAATGCTCCAACAAATCTTACATAGCTTCCCAGAACCAGAGATTTGGTACAAGAGGATAACTCGGTATTTGCTAACATGGGCATCTGTTCTTGGTTTCACAAAATGTGCTCTAGTGGCCTACTACTTTCACCTCTTCTAAGAGCATGCAATTGATGGATGGAAAGAAAGCTATTCTGCTACCACTTCATCATTTTTAAGATCTGTAAAGAGGTGAAACTTTCAATGATTACTTCCTCCAAGCTCAGGAATGGTCCATCCCTACATGCAGGATGTTAAGCAAAGGTGGCAGGAGGCCTGCATGAATGAACAAGATGCTCCTGACAAAACCCAAACAAAGAAACAGAAGGGGTGGAAGCAGGGCCAGGTGACCCAGGAGGAAGCAAGACACTGTTTGAGCATGCAGGGATGGGGTTAGGAAAGCCAAAGCCCACTTGGAGTTGAATCTGGCAAGGGACATGAAATACAAGACGGACAGTAAGAATGGCTTCTACAGGTGCATCAGGAGCTAATGGAAGGTAAGACTAGGCAAGGTGTGAGCCTGCTGCTGAATGGGGCAGGGGACCTGCTGACAAAGGACACAGAAAAAAGACTTTGGTACTCTATGCCTTCTTCACTGATAAGGCCTGCTTTCAGGAATCCCAGGCCCTGAGACCTGGTATAAGAAAGACTTATCCTCAGTAAAAGAGGATCAGGAAAAGAAACATTTAGACAAACTTTAAAAAAACTCAACACTACTCCAGGTGTGGCCTCACCGGTGCCGAGTGGAGGGAAGCTGCTGAAGCAAGGAAACTTGGAAACCATTCCCGAACATATGAAGGGCAAGGTGATTGGGAATAAAGCTGTTGAAGCAAGGAAACTTGGAAACCATTCCCAAACATATGAAGGGCAAGGTGATTGGGAATAGTCAGCATGGATTTCTGAAGGCAAAGTCATGCCTGAACAACTTTGTAACCTTGATGGGAGAGCAGTGGATGTCGTTCATCTCTACTTTAGTAAGGCTTTTGACACTGTCTACCATCACATCCTCATAGACAAGCTGATGAAGTACCAACTAAGTAAGTTGACAGTGAGGTGGACTGAAAACTGGCTGCACTGCTGGTTGTGATGTCAAGAGGTTGTGATGAGTGGCACGAAGTCCAGCTGGAGGCCAGTCACAGTGGTGTACGCCAGAGATTAATACTGGGACCAACACTGTTTACCATCTTCACTGATGACTTGGACAATGGGACAGAGTATACATACAGATTCACAAATTATATAATTGCAGACCTCCTTTCAGTGCAGGTTGATCACACTCTTAACAGGAAGAACTGAAAAGCAACTTATTAGAACTGATACAGTCTACAGTCCATCTTCAGCTACAAAGACAATTTTGGCAGACATTAACGCCCTGGCTGAAAACCATGGTGGTTCAAGCACTGCTGTCCAGGCACTTCCAGGACAGGTCAGCCAATTCCTTCAGAGATATTGGGAAGACATCCAAGAAAATACAGGAAGTAGATACTAATCTGCCATCCCCTAATATATAACATAACAGCCTTTAACTTTGGGCTCAAAAAATCCTACTGAAAAGTAAATCTCTCAAATTAGAATTTATATTCTATTTTGATTTTTAATAGAATATTAGCAGCTACAGTCTCAGAAACATGCCTTTTGCTTTATGTCTGCCTTATGTATTACTTAGACGGGGTTACATGCTCTGCTTCAGAGGATTACATGCTCTGCTTCAGAGCATGTAAACACCTGTTCGCATGTACTCACTGGAGATAAAACTGATTTCAAGCACAGTCATTCACATCTCAGCATGCTTCAGCCCAGGCTAGAAAGACAGGTGGAATCCTCCCTGCAGCTGACAGGTCTGCTGCTCCACCCTGGTAACAAATCCCAGAATTGAAATGCAAGACTTCGGTGCTAATTCTTCCTTACTTCAAAGACAGAAAGCACATTAGCAGACTTGCTGAACAGTATGGGAAATGGTAAAGGACAGACAGGGATAAATAGATGGAGCAACTGGAATAGTCATTTGGTGGAAGAGATGCAGGCAAGAGCCAATGTAGGGCACAGTAGCTAAAAACAGAAAAAGGGAGCACAGAAGGTTACAGCAGAGGAAGGGCAAGAGCAAGAGCAAAGCAATGTTAAAACACTCTTGGGCACTGAACTTGCCTTTTAATTACTACAACACAGGCCTCTTCAAAGTCTAGCTCCAAATACACAAAACTAAAGCCAGACAACACTAATGGGGCATTTTTACAGTATGAAGGAGAACTCCTAGTGTACTTCATTTAGATTTGAGAGGTCCTTTCTCACATTTTACACTCAGTCATTTCTCATATTTTACACTAGTCTTGGTTAAAACATTATTAAACATCTAAAACCAGGCCTAGGAAGCTGAAGTCTCTCTAATAAATTAGCTGGCAATGGACAGCCAGAATTAAATTAATAATCCCGTTTGCTATAAAAAGCTGTACCATCACAGGTTTGCCAACATTAGCACAAGTCTAAAGCATCTGGAAGAGAAGGAAGATTGAACCACTGCTGTATACACTGCATGCATCTACCCTGCAAAGAACAAACTTTATTAATCTCATTCAGGTTTCAGGTTAAAGAAAGAATGATGGTATATAAATATTACTGTGTTACTGGGAAGAAGCCACTCTGCAGAATAATATCAAAAGAAGTCAATAAAAATCAACTAAAAGTTTATTTGATGCTTTTAAAAAACACCACCTCCAACAAATTTAGCTAATTGTTGGGAAGCACACCCCCAACATTTAGCTAATTGTTGGGAAGCAACTTCCAAAGACATTTAGTCTTTAATTAGAATCAAAGAGAACGCGTCTTGACATATTCTGACTTGGGATGCTCAAGATACTCCTAGATCTACTAAAAAAATGTAAGTACTGTCAGTTTGACATTATTCCCACACACACATTGCAGTTGAACCTAGTTAGATACTAAACACAAGACTGCCTCATAAATTAAATATAAACTTCTAGTAAGAAATTATTAATTTGAAGGTAACACAAAATGCTAAAGGGCAAAGAAAAATGGCTACATCCAAGACAACATCCCAAAGAAGTGTATTTCATAATTACTATCACTTATCAGCTTTCTAATTCTGAACTATTACATTAATAACTACAGGATTGTCCCTATGTCCCCCTACCTTCTATTAAAGCTTTCTTAGGCAGAAGGAGTGCTTCTTACTATAAACACCTCACTGATCTTCTAGGGAAGATAGCTTACTAGCTGCCCCACAGGAATCAACTCAAGCTCTTCCTTAATGATTAATAACTCCCCTTGCATCTCTTTTGAACCAGGTCCTCAGACAACTATTTGACCAGAAAAGAAAAAATATTTACTCTTTGCAGAAAAGAAGCAGTAAATGGACTGTTAAACTCTACCACTTTGCCAACCTACTTTTGTAATTTCATTTCTTGTTTGAGTTTAGCTCCTCCTGAAGACTCCCACAGACTTTGTTCCAAATTCCTTTTGAGCAGAATTAAAAACCTAATGTACTGTTTTTATTTGCATGTCTCTAAATATGCTCTACATTTAGAAAATATTAACCTCACTTTATAAAATAGAACACCTAATTGAAAATGAAGCAAGTCACTCCGACTTCAGTCATCAGCATGGACAGACCTAACAGAACAGCCCAGGCCTCCAAAAACACTCGATGCTTAAGCCACGGGCATCGCGATGTGTCCTTTAACAAGCACTGAACACTGTCATTCTGGTAGCAAAGATGCAGATCCCCCAAGATCTCTAACACCCTTAAACTGCCTCTTTCTTTCAGAGAGCAACCATTAGAACACTCATTTGCTGAAAACTACCCAATGCATCAGTTTAACAGTATAACCAGCACCACGATGGATGAAGTATGTAATACTTTAGATGCAGTAGACATGTCTAAGTTCATTATATTTATTACAATAAAAATATCATCAAGATGTACACTTTTCCACATGCAGAGAGACATAATATGGCTTATTTTTAAATTATGTACAATATTGAAATCAGAAGTCTATTTCAAGACTCAGATCTGACTTCAGCTACAGATCAGGCCATCTCTAACTGGGAACAGTAACATACAGATTACAAGTGATTTCAGCGCTTGCAGCATTTCTTCCCCCAACACCCTAAATCTATTTCTAGGCACACCATGCCAAGGATGCATTTCCAACTGTACTTCAACATATACTTCAATCCAGCTTGCTAAACATAACTGAAAGCTCTATTAAAGCACAAGCTGGCATGCTTGAATCTCTACCATATTAAATTACTTAACTGAGCAAAAATATCGGGAAACACCCCCGCCTTTGTGCCCATCACGCCATTCCCTCCAACAACTTGTACACTGGCTTACTATTTCATACCAGGAACCAGACACCGGACATGCAGAATGCTACAGCTGTTTACTCACCTACAAAACACTATGTTTCGCTTTACAGTTACAAGCTTACAACAACTGAAAGCAGAAGACACTTGTGAGACATAAAGCTAACATTAGTAGCAATTTTCACCGAACAAAGCTGTCACCTGAAAAGACAGGTGCTTACGTTACATGCTCTTAGAAGGAACAAAGGCAATTTGCTTTCAACTTTATCTCATGAGCAAGCTTAGGTTCCAAGGACAAGTCCATCCAAAAGAGCAGATACCAAGCTCGGGAGAAGAGCAGCCTTGAACTAAGCTGCAAAGGACAACTTCCAAGAGGAAGAACTGAGCTTGTCCTGACAGCTAAATATTGCCTTTGGGTAAAAACTCAAATGCCACTTTAATTCAAAATTTAGGAAGTTGCTAAGAATGAAAGACAAATGCAAAGCACAGCCTCAGCTTAAGCAACCCTCAGCAAGTGCTGCTGGGTAAGAAGGAAGATGAGGAAGGGTTCACAAGAAGTTCCATCTCAGCAGCTGCTGTAGTAACAGGGGGAGGCTGAAACACCTAGGCTGTTTCAGGAGTAACACCCCTTGTAGATAAACAGTTTAAATGATTTATTCTAATTTTAAAACCCACCTTTTTTCCTCCAAAAGTTTAACCCCTTTACTAAAGCAGGTGGCAGACCGGGTGAGAAAAGGAAAGAAACCAGAGCACTCTTTTCCTGCCAGAGGAGGACTCTGAGGAGCCACAGAGCAGCAGAAACGCTCCTGAGCCAGACCCCGAGAGCTGGAGGTACGGGAGGCTCTCTGGAAAGCTGAAGGAGTAGGAGTAGGGAGTATTCAAGATGTGTCACACATAAAAAAAGGAATTACATCACGGGGAAAGCAGTTTTAGGCCGTTTGTTTTACTCTGGTTTCTGATCAGCCTCTCGGGGGGATGGGACATGGGAAGCGAGCGGAGGACACGGGGAAGCGAGCACGAAGACGGGGCTGCCACCGCCTCGCTCACTTCAAACCCGCGGGTCGAAACGAGACCGACCCCCGACCC
>NW_008795405.1:14448782-14461107 GCF_000699145.1 Aptenodytes forsteri
TCTGGGAGGAGCTGAACGCCCGCGCCGGGTTGGGGGCTGTAGGGGACGGAGCTGGGCTCTCGGTCGGCTGGTTCGTCTAAGGTGGGATGTAAAAAAGCCGGGATCGAGCTCCTGAAATCTTCTCTGTATTAGCGGCGTGCGTAAAAAGGCAGAAGAAAAACTTTCGTCATTATTTTCGGTCGTTACGGTTTGGATTGGGATGCTTGAGGTGGTTCGTTTAGGATGTCTTCGGGTTGACGGTTTTTATTCCTGATTTTGTATTCGGGAATGCTTTCGCTGCTTATAGAAGCAGGTCTCGTCGCTTCGGGCGATTTTAGTGTTAATTGGGTTTTAAGCTGTTCAGAGCGTTAGGAAGCAAAATAGTTTGTAAGGAAGAAGAACCGTAACAGTTGTAAAATATAATGCTTTCTTGGTAAATATGATGGGAAGGTGCGGTCGTGGCCCGGCGCTCTTGTGTTGGTTCTGGAAACAGTTTTAAGTAGCCATTTACTTATTTGTGGCAGAGTTTGGATTGGTCTGTGACCGGTACCATTAGTTGTGAAGGTTCTTCCAAAACCAACGTGGAACAAAGACAGTTTCCTTTATTCTGAAAAAGAGAAACTTTTTGAAGTTGAGCGATAGGCTCATTGCAGGCATCGTTTTTCTGGCAGTCATGTGATCTTCCTTCCGGTTTCAGAAGGGAAACATCTGGAAAATTAACAGCTTAAAATTAAGAGTTTTAAGTTTGGGTCGTCTTCTGACTGTTTTGCTTAGAGCAAATATATTGCATCATATGTTAATGACTATTTGTTATGCGAACCTTTGCAGGTGACCGCGGTAACTTGTGCATAGTATCCGTAGTTTATTGAATTACAGTAAGAGTGGTTTTGTGCCTGAAAGAAATAAAGGCAGCAAGACAGTCTTCGTTCTGTCTTTAAATTGAGGCATGTCTGAACATCAGTCATAAACACCAGAAAGTTGCCTGCAGAGCTTTGTGATGTAAATATACATACACGAAGTGCTGGTAAACACAGGAAGGTAGCACAATCTCTGAGTGCAGTCAACTGCTTTGTTTTGGGGACGATTTTGGATGCCACCTTACCCTACAGACTCACATCAGTTGTCTTGATCTTGGTATGTGAAAGAACACTACTTTTGTTACCTTTTTTTCCTTCAGGTAATACAAGTACAGACCACTTTACAAAGCTTTTTGCCAAGTGGTTGCTGCTATCTTACCACCCAGGGATATTCGGGAGACCAAGTGGGTATTTAAGTTGCCATCGAGACTGACCTAATGAATGTGTTTCCTAGTTACGAATAGTGAGTTGATCCCTCCCCCCCCCCAACTTTTCAAATCTTGCTGCTACCATCACTGAGTTGTTTTTCCTTATTTTGTGGACAAAGTGGGTGAAAGTTGTTCTTCCAAGAAGTAGCAGATATTGTTGATAATGCATTCTTGAAGTCTCTTTATTAAATAGGTAATAGCAAAGATAACCTATGTCTATTTCTTTGAATTGAATTTGCAGTATTATGGGGAGGATAAGGGCAAGGTTAAATATTACTTGTCTTTGAGCGTAGAAAAAGTCCCTTCCAACGGGCAAGGCTAAACACTATTCCTCTTTACTCATCTTTGAGTAGGGGGGAAGTCCCCTCCATTTTTAAAGAAATCCTTTTGTCTTTTCGTAAAGGTTCTGAAGCGACTATCTGAAGACTTCCTTTTTGAAAACTTAAAAAGCAAGAACAATTCTGTTTTAATAAATGAAGGAGAATAAAGAAAATTCCAGCCCTTCTGTAAACTTGGCAAACCTGGACCATACAAAACCATGTTGGTACTGGGATAAGAAAGATTTGGCACATACACCGTCACAGCTAGAAGGGCTTGATCCAGCTACTGAGGCACGATACCGCAGAGAGGGGGCCAGATTCATATTCGATGTGGGAACACGTTTAGGGTTGTATCCTTTAAACTCGTCTTGGTATGAAATGTCTTTATGAATGGGGATTTTCAGAATAAAATGTACAAGAGGTGTCATGTGCTTAGTTAGCTGTTCAAATGTTTCTTAATCATTAGTCAAAAATCTTTTTGAGTTTACTTGCCTTTTGATGTAATGTGTTCCTATGCAATTTTTATCCATTTGTTGGATAAACAAGGTTTCAAGTGAACCATTTTGGCAATAGAGAAGTAAGGTGATACGGACTTGCCAATTACGGATAACTTTTGGCAGTTACAAAACTCGGTCTCTTACTACATGAATCTACGTAACTTCTCAAATTTTGAATTTTGCATTCATTTTTCTACATATTTTGCCTCTGAGGCTTCTAACCTCTGCCTCCCCCCTCTTGCATTTTGGTGTGTGTTTTTTTTTTGGTTAGGTTGGGATTTACAACTTTGTATATATTAGTAAGTTCTCCCCACTGTCCCACTCTCTCATAGACTGCTGCTTAAACTTTTTGCTTCCTATATTCCTATGCTGTTTTTAATCTCCTCAGTTCTTTGTTTAATAAAACCTGGTGAAGATGAAATTTTACTCTTCTCCTTAAAGAGAAGAGTAGGGAGCATGTTCAGATTTTATTTGTATTTGTAGGTGTGAATAGTTAGTAACTTTCCTCCACGCCAACACTTTAATGTGAAGTGGTGATTGTTCTGTTCCTTCATGTACGTACTGCTGGTTTTGACCTTCTCTGAAGCAGGTACAGTTTAACACGAGGATGACCTTGCATGGATCCTCCTATAAACATGATCGGGACTTTGCATGCCTCCAATAAATGCTTTAGGTATCAACTGCATCTGGGCTGAATCATAGTATTTACACAGCCTTAAGGGGTTTTGTGGCTTTTTTTCCTAAAGCTCCTGTTTTACTTGCAGTGTTTTCTAACGGGTCACTGAACGGACAATTACTTGAGGTACTTGATAACAGCAGAATGTATCTTTTCCTTTGTGCATGTTTGGTTTTAAATTTGTTTTATGTCCTGTTTGAAAGTCCTTATTCTGCACCACAGACATTATGATACTCTAGCAACCGGAATAATTTATTTCCATCGGTTTTATATGTTTCATTCCTTCAAACAATTCCCAAGATATGTAAGTATTTGCAATATTGATGACTTAATGCAGTGATTGCACTAGGCACGGACTATTTGAAATGGTGATAAGTCACTTGGATACTACTGCTGGCCACCACTCTGAATGATGAAAAATAAGCACTATATCTTTCAATCATTACAGCTTAAAATACACTGTTGTTGCTTGTTTACACATTTCTATTTATGGTTAGAAACATATTTATATTGACATTGCAGTTATGTCTTGCTGATACTGTTCTTTAGAAAGATTAACAGCTATATTTCTGGCACTCCTGTATTGGCTAAAAGAAAAAAAAAAGTATACCACCATCTTAACACTGCTTGACAGACAATGCTGAACCAGGACAAATTCTGCTTTGGGTTTCTGACCTTGAAATAAAGTCATATAAAACAGACAGTCCTCCAAATTCTGTATTTTTCCTTTGAGAAAGTAAAAGTTTAAATTAACACTATAATAAAATTAGAAATTAATATGCGTATTAAGTCTTTCTTGGGAAACTTCTGCAGAACTGTTAATGGAAACTGACAGTGCTTTTACAATGCTATACTGTATTGCATATCTACATGCAGACAACTTTTTGAAAGCACTTTCTTTTTTAGGTGACAGGAGCCTGCTGTCTCTTCCTAGCAGGAAAAGTTGAAGAAACGCCTAAGAAATGTAAAGATATAATTAAAACAGCTCGTAGCTTGCTAAATGATGTACAGTTTGGACAGTTTGGAGATGACCCAAAGGTAAAAATAGCCATGTTGAAATCGATTTCATCCTATCGTACTCCAGCAAAGTGACATACATTCATTAGAGCACTGGTTGATTTTCAGTTGTTCTAAATTAAATTATACGTTCAGCATGCATTTATGGCTCTTTTGGTTAACGTGGTAGGTAACTACAAAAATAATTCTTGCTAATACAAGTACCTTTGGGAGCCTACTGGGGTAATTGTTTGTATAAAAAGTTTACATCTGATTTCATGTAAACCCTGATGTTATTTTGCAAATTAAAGTAAATTTGAGTAATTCTGATCAGAGCTAGAAATGTCATCAAGACATAAATCATATTTGACAGTGTTAGTATCATTTTAGGAAGCAATCAATAGCAAATCTTAAGTCAAGTAAGAGAACTACATCTCAAAATTATTGAGATGTTTCCTGTTGAGGTTATTTGACTTAGCAAAACTATGCTTCTCTCAAAATTTGCTTATTATAAATAGCAGAAGGATCTGAAACTCGGGAGAGCAGCATGGTGAGAGCTTACCTTTTTGTTGTGATTTTGTATATTTGGCACGTTCATGCTGTGTCTGGTTCAGTTCTTTCCTACATGGAAGAAAAGGAATTTTAAACAACACATACCCTCTTCTGACTCAAATAAATGTGAAGAAAAAGTATCTGGGTTTAAAATAATGTTTTAAGTTGGAGAGATTTCTCTTCTCCTTGGAGACAAACCCTAATCAAGCAAAAGCAGACAGACATGTTTGCCTGGAGATGCTATGTAGTCATGCTTTATACCAGCATAAAATATTTGTGAGTAAAAGAAGGAATAATATTGTGGTTACCTTGGAACATTCTCTAGGAAGAAGTGATGGTCCTCGAAAGAATCTTACTACAAACAATAAAGTTTGATTTGCAAGTGGAACATCCCTACCAATTTCTTCTCAAGTATGCCAAACAACTCAAAGGTAAAATATTACAGGGTGAGCAAGTAATGCCTGTTACTAATTTTCAGAACTTAATTTACATTGCCAGTGCAAGAATATTCTATTCCAAACTGTCCTTCCTAATTTTATTTCTTACAACTTTTCTGATTGTTTTTCAGGAGACAAAAATAAAATTCAGAAACTGGTTCAAATGGCGTGGACATTTGTCAATGACAGGTAAGATACTTCTAGGAGACCGTTGGAAAGTGAAATAGTTACTGTTGCTTACTTTATTCTGGGATTAGATATTTCTTTGACAAATGTTTGTTACATGTTTTCTGCTTGTTATAGGTTTTCTTGATAGTGTTCATCAGTTTTTCTTTCCATCATTACCATGATGGTTCCATTGAGCAGGGAATCTAGGATGAGTATAGAAGTAGACCATTAAGACCTTTGCAATTTTGTGGTAATGATTTACTGCTGCATTAAAAAAAAGTTACTGTTTGAAAGGGCCAAACCAAATTATAGGTCTCCAGGATAGAAGCTGGCTTATTGCCCAATCTGAGATATGTGGCACATTCTGAGAAAAGAATTCACTTCCCAATTCCATCATGTTGGTCAATATATATATATTTTTTTTAAAAAACGATATTTTGGTAATGGTAAACTAGCCATTAAATTCAGTGAGGAATATAGTTTTTAGCGCTAGATTTACAATTTCTTGAATAATGGATTTGCAATACAAGGATGACATAAATTACCAGGAATGTGTGTAGAAGTACTTTTCATGTGTAGTGTGGTATTGGAGAAAAGAAAACCAAACAAAACAACTCGATACACTTTAGTCGTCTTAAGGAGGATTCTACAGAGCTGGGCAAGTTAATTCACCAAGGATGGTTAGATGTAGTTTTTAATTAGCAAACCCTTAAGAAAATGTGTAAGTGGCCTGACTGTTCAGAAGTGCTAAATACATTGCTTTCAGTCATACCTGCAGCAGTAGAACACCATTAAAAAGAGGTGCATTTTTATTCATATGCCTAATTTGAAGTAGCCCAGTGTGGGTTCAGATTCTGTAGATGTCACCTAAACTCTCCAAATTAATTTGAGCAAAAGGTTGCTTAGTGTATTTGGATGTCAAAAGATGTTTACTTCAGCTGCTGTCAGTCTTGTAGGTGATGATCTTACAGGTGGAACAAAAATACAGCTTGTCTGTCACTGTTAAGTTTGTCAGGGAAAAATTCTGTTATGTATCCATCAAACTTTGGACACTACTCTACTTGGAATTAGATGGTGTTTAATAATTCAAGAAATGTAATAATTAAAGGAAATGCACTTCAGGAAAACATTAGTATGAAGTTGGAGTGGTTGTTTCCAACAATACTTATCTCTGTTCTTGAGAGGCTGTCCTGTGCTTACTTGATAGGCACCATATTAGAAGTGTACTTGTTTTCTAGGATCCTGGGAAAATATTTCTGTACTTTGCACTACAGGCCTTTAGAATAGGGGGTTCTGTTTTTATGCAGCTGCAGTACACCCCCCAAGTAAATGTCATGAAAGTAATAATAAGAAATCAGTGTTTTAAGAGCTGGTTCTTGTGTCTTTTTTTACTGTTTACTGCTGACCTGATTCTGCCAGTGTTTAAGTATCCCATTGGCCTTCAGTTACATGTAGCCCACTGGAGAGAAAATGGATTTAAACCACTGTCTAGGCTGCTATTTTGAGGCATTTAGGGACATAATGAATTCATCAGTGAATTCGCAGAAACTTAGCTGGCTAGCTGGATCTAAAATTGTTTAAGCAGATCCTATGTTACAGAATCTATGGAGAAAAAAGAAAGAAAAAAGAAAAATTTTGTAATTTAAAGTTAATATCAGGAAACAGTAACTTTGATTATGACAGGAACTTACTCAGTTAACATCAATAATACCAATAATATCAGTTATTTTAGCATTAGCTTTAACAAAGGCTATTCAAGAGATAACCTTTTACAGATTTTACAGCTTGATCTAAAACTTGCATCATGCTTGACAAGTTGCTTTACAAGTTCATGTTGGCTGTTCTGTGGGATTTTTTTTAGTACTTGTTTACGTTTTATTGAAACACATTTGGAAGCTCTAAAATCCAAATGTGGGCATCATTCCCTAACCAGTGTAATGCAGTGACAGCACGCTTGTGTGGCAACGGACATGAACACTATATTTGGTTAACACTACAGGTGAGACTACAGTGGAATGTAGCTGCCCATACTTGGAATATAATGCTGTCTTTTCCCTCTTCTTCCACACCCATATAGTGTTAGGTTTTCTATTTTTAAACTCCAAACTTGATGTTCCTATGTGGTGTATTGCTTCTGTAGGCATATGCCCTCTGTATTATCTGTGTAAAATTACCTTGTTTCATGATAGCAGTAGTGCAGAAACAGTTTAGTTTTGTAAACTCTTTTGTTTAACAAGGCTCTTAATTAAAATTGTCTGAGATGTTAAAACGTGGTGGGATTTTATACCCTGTTAATTATAGCTGTCGTACATCAAAGTGTTGGACTTTGACAATCAGAATTATCTTCAGGGTTGTGTTTTGTTCTGGGTTTTTTATATTCCAGTCTCTGCACTACACTGTCACTGCAGTGGGAACCTGAGATCATAGCTGTTGCAGTTATGTACTTAGCAGGCCGTTTGTGTAAGTTTGAAATACAGGAATGGACATCGAAACCAATGTACAGACGATGGTGGGAGCAATTTGTCCAAGATGTTCCTGTTGATGTTCTGGAAGGTATGAAAAACATTTGCCACAAACAGAGGAGTATTTCCTTTAACTGTGTGACCTAGATCATAAGTAAATGCAAATTGCTTTCTATCTAGGTTTTAGTCAAAATAATCGTGTAGAGTATGAAACTCAGGTCATATGTGCTATGCGTTAACCGGGTTTTTAAATTAAACTTATTAGACTGGCTTAGTCTGGAAGCATATTTAGTTACTATGATTAGTATTCTGGTCAATATTTGCTTTACGACTTGTTTAGTTTATAACACAGCTAATTAGCTGCAAAGTTGTCCTGGTGTGTGTTTTCTAACTTTTTAATAATTCCCTTCTCCCCATTTTAAATAAGCAGCTCTACGAACACTGGAACTTATGGAGCCTGGTTTCCGGTGGTTTTCTCATTGATGATTGACCTCTTTAACCAAATTATGCTAGGTCTTTTTTTTTTTTTTAATGGCGTACCATGACTGAGGAACAGATGATGGGGGATGAATTCTGGTGTGTGTGTGTGAATTCTCATAGGGGATGAATTACAGATCTTTTTCATCAATACAGATATCTTAATACTATTCCCTTTGTGTGTATATATTCTCATATTTACCTGCTGGACAGAACCCCAGGAAGTTCATAAAATAAAGCAGGACCTTTCTTGACTCTTTTTAAGTAAATTGTGGTTATGTGGCCACTAATTTGTCTTCATTAAAGTTTTGACTGACTTACCCAGTACAAGTGTTGGGCTAAGCATACTTCTAGGTCCATAAATTGCTTTAGAAACCACCTTTAAAAATTGATGCTTGTCACAACCTGGCATTGGGTTCTAAGGAATTTTTAGGTGAAACGTTATGTGTTGCTGTTCAGGTGGTTTAGCCTTTGTTGCTCTTAGAACTTTTAGGTGAATACCATACAGTTCTGATGATTTCTTAAATGGTTACCTGCTCTGTATTATGGCTTTTTTCAGAGTTCCTTCAGTTTCAGATAGATCTTCTGCTGAATCCTTGTCAAAGAAGGTTGTAGAATGGGAATCTCTCCAGTTTCTGCTACTGCATTAGTGAATGCTCATGGAAAGAACTCATTTGGCTTTTCTAGAAAGGTTTTCTTTTCCTTGAGTGCTGCTCTTGCACCTGGTTATCAGTTGGTCCTACATGTTTTCTTACAAACCTTTAGCTCCTAACCTGTTGGAAGAAGAATTTAGTACTAGTCCTTTACTTAGTTTCCTGAAACTTTTTTGACCAGCCTAACTAGACGTGTGTTTTAACATATAATCTTCTTTCACTCACTTTCTTACTGTATTACTGTCCTGTTGTTACACAGTTACCTGGCTCTCCAAGCACACAGTAATGACATATGGTATATTAATACCAAGACACTTTGTTCTTCTTCTGCAAGGTGTGCATATACACCTACATATTGTTCAGCATAGGCAGAAGAAACTCAGAAATGCAAGTATAAATTGAAAAATAGTCTGTTTTAAAAAAGTAAAATCTGTGGTCATTATTACAGTGAGTAATACTTGCAATGAATTTTTCTGAAGTTGATGTCCAGTAAAAAGCTTAGTTGATAATTGTGTATTAAATGTACACTTGTTCATTATAGGGGTGTAACCTTTTGGATTTTTTTTTTTTAAAGACATCTGTCATCAGATCCTGGATCTATACTCACAGGGAAAACAGCAAATGCCTCATCATACTCCTCACCAGTTGCAGCAGCCACCATCTCTTCAATCTACACCACAGGCACCTACGGTACAGCAATCCCAGCAATCCCAGAGTTCAGAGCAATCACAGACTCAGCAGCAAAAAGAGTCACAACAGTCAGCACAACAACAGCAGCAGCAGCAGCAGCAAACACAAGCACAGCAATCTAAAAAGCCCTCTCCCCAGTCAAGTCCTCCTAGACAGATTAAAAGACCAGCAGTAAGTTTAACTTTGTGTTTTATTTTCAAGCTGACCTGATGTCCATTTGATTTAAAGGCTGCAGTGTGCAGCAGACTTGTGTTTGCTTTAAGAATGAGCCTGGTAATTAATTTTGTATGGAGACTTCCGTTGGCTTTATGGCAAGTATGTTAGTGTAGAATAGCCTTTACAGTTTTGGCATACCACATTCTTATTCTACTTGAGGCAAAACCAGTGGAGAGACACTTAAATCAGCATGAGCTATTAAGGTTCTAGCTGTTCGTGGTTCTGTGCTACCAAATTTCATTGTTTTCGCTATTAAGCAGGCTTCATTTAGGGAAGGTCTCTTGTGCCATACTTGAATGTAGAGATGTGCACAATGCTCATGAATACGTTATTTGACTCTCTGGTCTTTGATTACAAATGTAAGAGAATGGTGGCTTCTAAAAGTATGTCAAAATTCTTAGAAAAAGTCTTTCAAAATAATCTAATAACAGTAGAAGCCTATAAATTCATCATACATCAAAGTCTCACTTTGTCTGTATTATTACCTCATCATTGAAAATAAGAAGGTACATTGGCAGCTGGATAATATCACAAGTACTCCCGAGTGCTTTTCCACAGTCATCAAGTTCAAATGAAGTTTTCAGACTTTAATCTACACTTTGTGGTTTTTTATTTTTCACTTGTAAGTTACCAAAAAAAAAAAAAAAAAGTTTTATGTGTTAAAGTGTTACCCAAATCTTCTTGCATGTACTTAGTAAGAAGAGTGTTTTCAGAAGTAAAATCTTTGGAACAAGTCCATTTAGGAAGTAAATTTTGTACAGCTTTTACAGCTTTTGCTCTAACTTGTAATTAATGCATGCCCAAACTAGAGAACAGACATCAAGGGGAAAAAAAACCCACAAACAAAACCAAAAACCCAGGAAGAAGCAACAAATGATAGAATGAAATGGAATTGGAAGAGTGCAGCATCTTCATGATAGCAGCCTTGCAAAAAAGATAAATATGTAACTCTGTAAAACTTTGGTCTTGTAATTGCAAGATATAACCTACTACTAGAGGAAAAAATCTGCACTGAAATACATAGTTCCTACACTGAACTGTAGAGTTGTTCAGGATAGAAAGGTGATAAAATGTGTTAATTAGCTTGAAAATTGGGAGAGCTCTTTACAGGTAGTATGTCTGTCTTTTCATACTTTTTCTGTCATCAGCACAAATTCTGCTTGGGTTGTCCGATCTCTAGGGCGTGGAAGTCTTTTCTTATTTTTCTTGTCCCCCTGTACTCAGCACTGGTGAGGCCGCACCTCGAATACTGTGTTCAGTTTTGGGCCCCTCACTGCTAGAAAGACATTGAGGTGCTGGAGTGTGTCCAGAGAAGACCAGTGAGGCTGGTGAAGGGTCTAGAGCACAAGTCTTATGAGGAGCGGCTGAGGGAACTGGGACTGTTTAGCCTGGAGAAAAGGAGGCTGAGGGGAGACCTCATCGCTCTCTACAACTACCTGAAAGGAGGTTGTAGCGAGGTGGGGGTCGGTCTCTTCTCCCAAGTAACAAGTGATAGGACAAGAAGAAATGGCCTCAAGTTGCTCCAGGGGAGGGTTAGAATAGATAGTAGGAAAAATTTCTTCACTGAAAGGGTTGTCAAGCATTGGAAGAGGCTGCCCAGGAAAGTGGTTGAGTCACCATCCCTAGAGGTGTTTAAAAGACGTGTAGATGTGGTGCTTAGGGACATGGTTTAGTGATGGACTTGGCAGTGCTAGGTTAGTGGTTGGACTCGATGATCTTAAAGGTCTTTTCCAACATAAATGATTCTGTGATTCTTCAACAAAAATGCCTGGGACAGTTTGGCACATCAGTAACTAAATAACAATTTGGATTTTTCTATGTGTGTCCATGAGATTCTAAGTTGTTATGAATGCTTGTTCATTCATTTAAAGGCTCTACCTTTACAGCACTACTGATTTCACACCATCCCATGTGTTAATGAACTACCTCATGGAAAAAAGTGATGCCTTTTGCATGAATAGTATCTGTTGTTCTTTAACAATCGCCTCTGGTCAAGCCCTCAGAGCAACTTACCTTTTCTTGAAATTAAGTTTGAGGTCCATCACCTAATAAATAAGGAAGTGAATAGTACAGATAAAAAGGTAAGTCCTGGTGCACTGTAGGCATCCAGAACAAATATAAAGCAAAGGGTGACTCAGTAGGAGTTTTGTAGAACAGCACAAACAGCATGAATTTGAGAAAAGCAGATGTGATTATCTGAAATCATTCTTTTTCCAGAAAGCAGTCTAGGAGAACAAGATGTGTAGTGTTTGAAAGATTTACTTGGTGCTTCTAAAGTGTTCTTCAGTTAGATGTACCATAAAACTTACTTAAAATGTTTGCCTCCTTCTATAAATAGGGCTTTGCATGACCTCTCCTTTGGTTTGTACAGAACATAAATACACTTTGCTCCTGGAGGCCAGATTTTCCATTTACATGAAGGTAATGGAGTTGTAAGAGTTCTACTGAGCCAAGATACTTTTAAGCAGCTGAGGCATTGGCCCATGACTTAGAGACCCATACCAGAATCTGCATATCCTCTACATCTCTAGTGGTGAAGAGCACTTGAATGTTCAGTTGACTTCACTAAAAATACACTGGTGAATCATTAGAAGTAAATAATATATTTAGTTTGATTAAACTAGAAATTATTAGTGGGAACAATTTTAATGCACGTAGAAACAGCACTAAAAGAACAGTTCCATTGTGGTATGGATTGAGCTTATTATGAAAGTATTAAATAACAATCAGCATGCTAATAAATAATGTTGACCCTGGGATGTCATGGCTGGAGCAATACAAACTACAATGCAGTAGAAGGACCAAAAAAAAGCTCATCTCTGTTTTAGCAGCTGCCATTATTAAAGAAGTGATTTAAATTTTTATAGGCTTTGGGTTTGTTGCTTCTTGTTTTCTTCCCCCCTGCATGCTCCCCCCT